>NC_058130.1:57231739-57244796 GCF_016433145.1 Gracilinanus agilis
GGAGGAGGAGGAGGAGGAGGAGGAGGAGGAGGAGGAGGAGGAGGTAGAAGAGAGAAGAAGGAGAAGGAAGAAGATATCAGGGGGAACTTCAAGAACCTTGAGGAGAAGATGTAACCTTACTCTGGAAACATGACTTGCTGGTGAAAGTGAGGATTTGAATAAGGACCTCTAGAACTAGCTCTGCCTCTGGGGCCCTGACTTGGCAGAGAATAGGCAATGGGATAAGAACTTCAGGATCTCTAGCTGGGCTTGTACAGTAACCCAACTTACCAGTGAGAGAAGAAGTTGTGATAAGGACACCCCCACATACATACTTACAAAAGCTATAAAAATACTCCATATATGGTCTGCCTAGGACAGAGTACAGAAGGATTGTCACTCCCCTCATTCTGGGTGCTATAATCTCTAGTACAGCCTACAATGGTGTTAGCTTTTTGGGCTGCCACATCACCATGGTGACATTTTGATATTTGTACTCCATAAAAACCACTAGATCTTTTCAAAGAACAAAAGTGTCTACTAAACAACTAGAGAGAGAGAACTGCCTTGATATCTAAGAGGATAAGATTGAAGATACCATCTTAGAGGTGACATGGGAGTTAAAGGCATGAGAACGTAGGTTTTTCTGTTCAGATCTGGCTTCAAACACTTCCTAGCTGGGTGACCATGGGCAAATCACTTCACCCCAACTACCTAGCCCTTCCACTTTTCTGCCTTGGAACCATATGGATTCTGAGACAGAAGGTAAGTATTTTTTTAAAAAAATAAATGTTTTTGGAGGAAGAAAGGATGGAGAGAGAAGAGGCATTTGAGGACTAAACTTTGAGAAGTGATGAGTTAAGGGCATGGAGAAGGAAGAATTTCCTGGGTGCTCATCTTGTTTATCCCATTACTATAGAATTCAGATTCATTTAGAAGAACTGTGTCTTTTCCTCTCAGTAACACCTAGTATCAGACTCAATAAATACAAGTTATTTGATCAGAAAACTTTTATTAAATACCTTGTGTTACCTTCCTGTAGAGTAATACTTTGAATCTTAAAATGTTACCATTCAAAAAAACCATTACATATGAACTATTTCAAATGCCCTTATTTTATTATTGTTATAACAATATAGTTATAATACCTAGCATTTATATAGCTCTTTAAGGTTTGTAAAGTGCTTCACAAATATTATCCCCATTTTACAGTTAAGGAAATTGAGGCAGACAGAGGTGAAATGATTTGCTCAAGGTTGTACAGCTACTAAGTAAGTGTCTGAGACTGGATTTGAACTCAGGTCTTCCTAACCCCAGCTCTAGTATTCTATCCACTGAGGCAACTAGCTGCCTCGATTATCGCCCATCTGCCCACCTCTGCCTCTTGGGCTCGGTGCTACCTACAGTGCCAAGCCTTACCTGCTCTGGCCCCAGCTGCCCTCCCTCTCGAAATGACTTCGTAGGGTTTTGAATCCTCTTGTAATCACTTCTCAGTGTAATTTTTGCATTTCCAGAATCCAGCATATGCCTTGTATACCAGACAAATGTGGTTGAATTGATACTATATCGCCATCATCACAACAGTTGATGAACATCACAAAATGTATGCTTTGATGTTGTACTTTTTCAGGGCAGGAAAGGGGTTGGGATCTGAAATTTCCTGTATCTAGGGAACTCCTGGTGAGAAAACTCTCACCACCAATACACATCAACAGCTATCTTGCAATTTAAAGTCTTAGAGCCTGAGGCTCTGAAAAGTTAAATGACTCACCCAGGGTCACATAGCCAGTATTAGAGTCAGACTCAGAGTCATTCTGACTGTAAGGCTAGCCCCTCTGTTCACCTCAAATACACATTTGCACACATACATGCATCATACACGTAGGCTACTTTCATATAGATATATATGCACATATATGTATACATACACATATATATTGGCAAGATGCAACTGTTCTGCGCCTCAGTTTTACCTTCTGAAATTGGGAATGATAATACACTACAGATCTTACCAAGTTGGGAGGGAAACACTTTACAGATCTCTAAGAGCTCTAGAAATGGGAGCTGTTGTTATTCTATCTTTGTAATAAAGGGGCAACTTGGTCCCAAACAAGATTAAGTCACTTGGGGGCAGCGAGGTAGGACAGTGGATAAGAGTGCCAGGCTTGGAGTCAGGAAGATGTAGGTTCAAATCTGCCTTCAGATACTGTGTGACCCTGGACAAGTCACTTAACCCCGATTGCCTAGCCTTTATCACTCTTCTGTCTTAGAATTGATACTAAGAAAGAAGGTAAGGGTTTTTTAAAAAAAGGTTAAGTCGTTTGATCAAGTTTGCATGGCCAGTAAGTAGTGCAACTAAATGTGGCTGTCACCTTCAAAATGAAAAAGACATGGTACCAGCCTTCTGGGAGTTTGAAATCGAAAACAAATCACGCTAATCTGGTCAGAAATCAAAGGCATGCACACATTGCAAACAAACATTGAACAGGGAAGTAAATTATGAACTAAATAATTGATCTTTCCAGGATAGGGTGTCATTGAAGTAGATTGTGGAGTCCTTGGACAAGAAAGAGAGGTTAAAAAAAAGGTTTTGGAAATGTGGTCTCATGCAATAAAAATGACTCAGGAAAGCAGATAGTTTTCAAAAATCCTAGATTTCGGAAGCATGGATCATCAATTTACCAAAATAAATAAATAAATAAATAGAAGGGGTCCTAGACACGTGGGCAGCTGGGCTTGGAATCAGGAAGAGTCATCTTCAAGAGTTCAAATCCAGTCTCAGACACTAGCCTTGTGACCTAACCTTATTTACCTCAGTTTCCTCGTCTGTAAAATGAACTGGAGAAGAAAATGGCAAACTACAAAACAAAAACAAAAACAAAAACCAACCCCAAACCACAAAGACTCGGACAATTGAATAAGGCAAGACAGACACGTGTTGGGCAAAAGCTAACAGAGCAGTAATGGAGGGGGCTTACATAGATTCTTTGATTCTTACATCATTCTTTGTGTGGTCTCTCTCTCTCATTAGACTGAAAGATCCTTGAGAGCAGGGACTATCTTTTGTTGTTCTTGGTATCCCTAGTGCTTAGACAGTGCTTGGGACGTGGGAGGAGCTTAGGAAATGTTTATTGACTGACCAACTGATTTATAAGTTGCAACAGACTGGCATTTATGACAATACTTCTGGGACCTGTGATTTCACCTTCATGGCCATTTCCTCTCCGAATGCAGATCACGGTCCGTCTCCATTTTATGTGAGTGCTGGTTGCTGGAGCTGAAAGATGCATCACCCCAAACTTGGGCTGGTCTTCAAGTCACTGACCTATGGTCCATTTCTGGAGCCACACTTGGAGTCTTCCCAAATAGTTAGAACCTGCCAGAATTTTGGCACCACCAGTATAGGTTCTGAAAACCCAAGGTGTCGTCCACCACTAAGAGGTATCGGAATGGGATATTAGTAGAGAAACATGCCTGGTATCAAAAAATAAGTCAAGTGATTCCTGAAGGAGGGAGATCACCACCGCAGGCAAGGATGGACTAATTTGCAGAATTAGAAGAGGTCAGCATTGGAAGAAAGTTTAAAAATATCTACTCCAGAGGAACCTCACCTTTTTGGGGTTAGGGACCCCTTTGGCAGTCAGTCCGATGATGCCTGTTATCAGAATGTTGGTTTGGTTTGGTTTGGTTTTTGAGATAAACAGGGTTAAGTGACTTGCCCAGGGTCACACAGCTAGGACATGCCTGAGGCTGACTCCTGGTCCTTCTGACTCCAAGCATGGCACGCTATCGACTACACCACCTAATTGCTCCGAGAATAATACTTTTAAAGGCATAAAATAGAATATATCAGGTTACACAGGCAACCAATCACATTGAAATACTCTGATCAAAATACTAACTTTTTTTAAACCCTTACCTTCTTAGAATAAATAGTATAGATAGAAGAATGAGATGGCCCCGAAACATTGTGCAAAATATTAATTTTTTTATTAAGCATGTATTTAATAGTCTGTTCCCCATCCCTACCTCCCTGTCCAAGCATAGCTTGGTTTAAAGCCCATAGACTTTCAGTTAGGATTACGTCAGAGTTCCAAGGTTGAGTGAAGTATGTTTTTCTTCATCTCTTGGATAAAATTCTGAACCTTTAATAACATGTAACGAGGGAAGATTATGTTGTAGTATTTGGTCTACTTATTTATTTATCTATTTTTATTTTAAAGTTTTTTCCATGGTTACATGATTCATTTTCTCTCCCTCCCCTCATCCTTCCTCATTCCCAGAGTTGACAAACAATTCCACTGGCATATTTATATATATATATATACATATATATGCATATGTGTATGTATGTATAATCGAGTGATTATATATATATGCATATATATCATCACTTGAACCACTTCCATATTATTCATTTTTATAAAAGAGCAAGCCTTTAAAACCCAAACCCTAAATCATATACCCAAATAAACAAGTGATAAATCACATGTTTTCTTCTGTGTTTCTGCTCCCACAGTTCTTTCTCTGGATGTGGATAGTGATCTTTCTCAGAAGTTCCTCAGAATCGCCCTGTATCATTGCATTGCAAACCAAGCACACGAAATACTAATTTTTAAAAAAGATGTTCGCAGGGGGGCAGCTGGTTGACTCAGTGGACTGGGAACGAGGCTTAGAGATGGGAGGTCCTAGTTTCAAATCTGACCTCAGACCCTTCCTAGCTGGGTGACCCTGGACAAGTCACTTAACCCCCATCGCTTAGCCCTTACCACTCTTCTGCCTTGGAACCGGTACACAGTATGGATTCTAAGGCAGAAGGTAAGGGTTTAAAAACAAAAAGCTCACAAATTCAGGTTCAGGACCTCTGAATTTTAGACCAACCTCCTCATTTCATAGAAGAAGAAACTTGAAGCCCAGATAAGGGAGATGACCTGTATAAGACCTCACAGCAAATGAGTGGCAGAGCAAAGACAAGAATCTAGATGTGTGTCTTTTCCTGCAGTAGGGAGTGAGTGAAACTCTTTTGCTTGACGTTGGCCCACTTACCTTTGTATTTCTTCCCCTGAATCAGATCGATGGTCTTGTAATCATTTTGCCTCAATAAACACAAAACCGATCATCATAATTTTGGACATCAATCCAGAAGGGTAGAAGGAACTCTTGCCATTCAGGCTCTTGAGCTGGGCTTTCTGGTTCTACACCCTTCTTAGCGAGCTAGTCCTAGAGCAGTGTTTGCTTTTTTTGAACATGCACAAGACATAAATGACAATGCATTTTTTAGGGACAGTCTATCCTCTAATCACCTCTAAATCAGCATTACTTCCCCAAACTTTACTCATTTCAAAACAGTTCCTCCTGCCCACTTCCCTATTTCGTCAGTGGTATTACTATTCTTCGGGATACCTAGGAGTAGGAGTCACCTTTGACCTCTTTCCCAAGGTCAAAAAGAACCAGATTCAAATCTCACCTCAGATACTAATTGTGTGACCCTGACCTCCCAGAGCTGGAGTTTCTTTGTCTATAATTTGGGTCAAGCAAAAGCATCTACTTCATAGCATTGTTATGAGGAACAAATGAGATAATGTTATGGTTTGTGGGCCAGCAAGGTGGTACAGTGGACAGAGTGCTGGATCTGGAGTCAGGAAGACTCATCTCCCTGAGTTCTGGCCTCAAACATGTACTAGCTACATGACCCTGGGCAAGTCACTTTACCCTGTTTGCCTCAGTTTCCTCATCTGTAAAATGAGCTGGAGAAGGAAATGGCAAACTACTTTAGTATCTTTGCCTAGAAAACTCCACATGGGATCACAGAGAGTTGGACATCACTGAAACAACTGAACAACAACAATATTGTTATTATTGTTTTAAAAATAATTTTTTGTTAAAAAATTAAATTCATTGTTTAAAAAAACAAAAAATATTGTTTAAAAATAAAAAAATATTTTTAAGTCCCGTCAGCTATTATTGTTATCACCCATCTCTGATCACTAAGTCTCATTAATCAAACCTCCCACACTTCAGGATTTGAGATGGCCTTCCTATAGCATGTCATGGTTATGGTGACCTTGTTTTCCAAACTGCAAACTGAGTCATGGAATCCAATAAAAGAGATATCTTTTACAAAGTCTCTTAAGAAGTTTACTTTCTTTTCTTGAAATCAGAATCATCATTCCAGTCAGTCTGTAAATAAACTTATTAAGCTCCTACTATGTATCAAGCTAAGTCCTGAGGATAAAAAGGAAGAAGACAGTCCCTGCCTTCAAAGAGCTCATAGTCTAACAGAGAAGACAACATGGAAGCATCAACAATGTTGTCATTGAATTGTGTCCAACCCATTTGGAATTTTCTTGACAAAGATACTGGAGTGGTTTGCCATTTCCTTTTCTAGATCATTTCACAGGTGAGGAAACTGAGGCAAATAGATCTCAATGACCTGCCCAGGGTCACACAGCTACTAAGTATCTGAGGCTAGCTTTAAAATCAGGGAAATGGGGGCAGCTGGGTAGCTCAGTGGATTGAGAGCCAGGCCTAGAGATGGGAGGTCTGAGGTTCAAATCTGACCTCAGACACTTCCTAGTTGTGTGACCCTGGGCAAGTCACTAGCCCTTACCACTCTTCTGCCTTGAGCCAATACACAGTGTCGATTCCAAGACAGAAGGTAAGGGTTTAAAAAATCAAATCAAATCAGGGAAATGAGTCTTTATGATTCCACTGTGCCACCCAGTTTCCTGTGACTTCTAAATAAGGTCTTTCCTGACCTCCTCATTTCTTAGTGTTCCCCCCCCCCCCAAATACTTTGCACCAAGTCATCAGTAATATCTGCTGCCTATATATTGCTTTGTCTTATTCTCTGATTCACACACATCTTTTATTTCTGCAACTAGATTGTTGCTGATACACTGGCACTGTGGGTGATTGAATCCTAATCCAAAAATATCTTGACAGTTTATAACACTGGGCTGAATTTAATAAGATGAAATCCAGTTGGGTTCAAAAGTCAATTTCTTAAGTATAAGATATGGGAGGCACAGAGAGACAATATAGTAATGGATATCGTTAGCGTTTGCACTGTGAGATAAGATTTACAGACCTCTCATGCTATCCTCATACAACCCCGGGAGGTAGGAGTTTAACCCAGCTCGAAGCGCTCTCCAGTGCTTGCTCCAACTGTCTTCATGGCTGTTGGAACAAATCGTTCTCTTCCACCCCTTCTGTCTGGGGTAAACCCCTCCCTAACTCATGGATGCTCTTTAGACCCATCAATTAAATTCGATCTGGTGTAGCCCATCTGGGATGTGGCAGCTCTGTGTGCTATAGCTTTTTGGAGCCACAGGTGGACGCCAAAGGTGGATGAACAGCCCTGAAGAGGGCTTGGCAAGCCCTCACTGTGGAGGTGCTTGTCCTCTCTGAATACCCTGTATGTCCCTTCTGATAAATTCTAAAGGAAGAACACCCTCTTTTACTCCCACTTTTTGCCAGGAAAACTGGGAATCTACCAGACAGATACTTACATAGCACTATAAACTCCATTTGGATACATTGCTTGAATGTAAATGGCCACTTTACCAAAAAGAAAAAAAGAGGAAGACAAAGGAGCTCTCTTTCACAATTATGGTTTAGGGGGATAATTCTTAGCCAAATAAAGAATAAATGTTGTCATAAAAGGTAAAACATCATTTTGATCACAAAAGTTTAAAAAGCTTTTGCACTATAAGATAGAATAGAATATTAAGATAGAATATAGAATAAGATAGAATAAGAAACTTACAAAGGGTAAAATATTTATACCAAACAGCACTTTTAAAAATCTGTTATTCAAAATTCAAAGAGGATTGACACATGCATAAGACTATGAGCCATTCCCCAACAGATAAGTGGCCAAAGCAAGAACAGTTTTTTAAAGAAGAAATTCAAAATATAAATGACATATAAAAAAGGCTTCAATATACTGGATCATTGAATGAATGAATGTATGAAGACTTCCTTCATTAAGTGCTTATTATGTACAAAGCACTGTGCTAAGTCTTGAGGATAGAAATAGAAAAAAGTGAAGACAGTTCCTGCCCTCAATGAGCTCACACTCCTAAAGAGGAGACAAATTATATGGAAAGGTTTAGCTGTGCCATATAGAAAAATCCTGTGATCCTTGGGGTTAATTGGCAAAGCAGATGTTAATGCTTCTTCTTTAATGTCATTTCCACTGATGAAATCATATGGGCTTTATATATAAAACCATTTGACAGTACCAAGAACTTTAGTGGACAAACTTTTCTGGGTTTTCAACAGCTGTGGCTATGGCACCCACAGGACCAATTGTCACATTGTGCTGTCTGAGGCACTGCTTCCCAATATAATGGATGAGGGTACTAGATTGGAAATATTCCTTTTCCCAAGGCTCTCAGGCTCTGGGTCTTGGGTTGTCTCCATGGGTTGGGCCCTCTGAATGGGAGCCACTTGCCTTGGATATGGTGGTGAGCTGAGGTTGTATATTGATTATGAACCAATATAAGTTGTGCTTTATTCTCTTCAAATATTTCTTGACTGGCAAATGATGTACACATTTCCCATGATTTTGAAATGTTTGAAGCCTCTTGCTACATCAGGAATTCTTCACTATTTTTGTGACATGGACCTTTTTGGCAATCTGGTAAAATCCATGAACCCCTTCTCAAAATGATGCCTTTTTTTTTTTAACCCTTACCCTTTGTCTCAGCATTGCTACTTTGTACTGGTTCCAAGACAGAAGAGCAGTAAGGGCTAGGAAATGGTGGTTAAGTGACTTGTCCAGGGTCACACAGCTAGGAAGTATCTGAACCTAGGATCTCTTGTCTCTAGACCTGGTTCTCAAACATTGCACTACCTAACTGCCCCTAGAATGCTGTTTTTCTTTCTTTTTCTTTTTTATTATTCTTTATTCTTTTTTTTATTTTTAATTTTTATTTAATTAATTTAGAATATTTTTCCATGGTTACATGATTCATGCTCTTTCCCTCCCTTCCTCCCACCCCACTCCTGTAGCCAACAAGCAGTTCCACTGGGGTTTACATGTATCATTGATCAAGACCTATTTCCATATTATTAATATTGGCACTAGAGTGATCATTTAAAGTCAGCATCCCCAATCATATCCCCATTGAACCACATGATCATACAAATGTTTTTCTTCTGTGTTTCTACTCCCACAGTTCTTTCTCTGGATGTGGATAGCATTCTTTCTCAAGTCCCTCAGAATTGTCCTGGATTGTTGCAGAATGCTGTTTTTCTAATACATGGGATTAAAGACAACTGAGTGGCTCAGTGAATAGAGAGTAAGACTCAAAATTGGCCTCAGACTCTTCCTAGCTGAGGGACCCTGGACAAGTCACTTAATCCCAATCATCTAACCCAGTGGTTCCAAAACTTTTTTGGCCTACTGCCCCCTTTCCAGAAAAAAATATTACTTAGCACCCCCTGTCACATACCATCACTGCTCCCTTACAGTTATTCACAGCCCCCAAATGCACCTGTGGCCATCACCCTTTCCCCGGATTGCTGCAGCACCCACCAGGGGGCAGTGGCGCCCACTTTGGGAATCACTTATCTAACCCTTACCACTCTTCTGCCTTAAAATCAATTGATTCTAAAATAAAAGATAAGAATTTTTAAACAAGGCATAGGATTACAAACAAAACCAATTATATTTAAATAACTATTTAACATTTTTTTCACGTTTACAGACCCCAGATTAAGGACCCTTGCTTTGGATCAAACCATTTTACTTAGGGTTTACTCTCAGCAACTTGGAATAAATCTCTTCTTGCTCTGCCTCAGTTTTACTTCAGATTAATGCTCTGAGATAATGAGACAACATCTTTGCCCTGCATAGAGCACAACTGGCAAAGAAAGGCTTTCTCTGAGAATCAGGCGATATTTATTTTTTTGTTAGCCATCGACAGAGGTAGAAAGCAGTTGTTTTTACATCCAGCCCAGCTACTGGAGCTAGAAGACAAGTCAGGCACAGGGAGCATTGCCAGCTGGATAGGTATCCCAGAGCTCTGCAAAACCGGGCTCGTGTTTACTCTGGGTGAGCTTAGCCATTGTAGAAACAGCTGCACCAATCTGAGTCAGGGACAAACTTGAACTTGGAGCAGGCAGGTGGCATGACATCAGAGGCTGTTCCTGGGCTGGCAGATGATGTATGTCCCAGATGCTATAAATACACCAAAGGGTGGCTAACCTGACCCAGGGACAGAGCCAGGACTCATCAGGGGCATCAACAATGGGACACAGGAGTTTCTTTGGTAAAATATTTCAAGAGCATTGAATGTGAAAGTCAGAAAGGCTGAGTTCTAGCCCTAGCACTGCCAGTAAGCAGGTCCCTTCCCCTCTCTGGGGCTCAAGTAGTCCTCATCTGTAAAATAAGGGGACAAGAGGGTTCAATCTTTAACATATTTTGATTTTTTTCTGGCTAGTTGGAATATTCTTATTAATATGGAATTGGGAAGAAGAAACATGCAAGAATAAAGAATGTCATCAAATAAATGAAAGACCAAAAAAAGAGGGGCCGGTCATACAGAAAGAACAAAGGATAACCTATGGGCAGCCCATGTGGTCCCCCAGTATACTCATGATTAAAAGACAATGCAAGGTAGGGCAGCTGGGTGGCATAATGGGTAGAGCTCCAGGCTTGGACTTGGGAGAATCTGGGTTCAAATCTAGCCTCAGACATTTCCTAGCTGGGTGACCCTGAGCAAAATTATCTAGACCTTGTCCTTATGTCTTAGTCTTGTTACTAAAACAGAAGGTAAGAGTTTTCAAAAAAGAAAAGACAATGTATGGATAGTAAGTGTAAGAGAGGACTTGGAAAAGTCCCATTGGATGTGGATGGGCAAGCTGCATGACTAGGAGGCACATCCAAGCCAGGTGGCTCAGTGGACAGAACCAGGCCTAGAGACTGGGGATTCTGGGTTCAAATCTGACCTCAGGCACTTCCTAACTGTGTGACCCTGAGCAAGTCACTTAACCCCCATTGTCTACCCTTTACTGCACTTCTGCCTTGGAACCAATACACAGTATTGATTCTAAGATGGAAGATAAGGGCTTAAAAAAAATAGAATGGAATCTGGAAACAAAGATGAGGTGAATGGAGCTGTCTCAGGCATGAAGAATATCACTGGTGGGCTCTTTTTTTTAATTTTTAAACCCTTGTACTTCGGTGTATTGTCTCATAGGTGGAAGGTTGGTAAGGGTGGGCAATGGGGGTCAAGTGACTTGCCCAGGGTCACACAGCTGGGAAGTGGCTGAGGCCGGGTTTGAACTAGGACCTCCTGTCTCTAGGCCTGACTCTCACTCCACTGAGCTACCCAGCTGCCCCCTTGGGTTCTTTCTAATGGAACTCAGAATGCAGGGTAGCAGTGATGATGATTGAACAAGAAGAGTGTCTTACTTTCCTGAGCAATGGATCACAAGGGGTAATTATGTTCCATCCATTTATGAAGAATCTAATCCTTCATTTAATAGATGAGAAGGAAAAGATGCTCAGATCAGTTAATTTGCCCCAAATTAGATGACTAGTGAACAACAAGACACTTACTAGCTGTATAATCCTGGGCAAGTCATTTCACCTTTGTCTGCCTCAGTTTTCTCCTCTGTAAAACGAGATAATAATAGCTCCTGCCTCCCATGTGCTTTTCTTCAGTGTTCATTGGCTGCTTTGTACAAAAGGGCTGTAATGTCAATGATTATAGATGGGCCCTGAATGGCACAGACCTGACCAGGTGTCCCAAGATTATCTTTAAACATTCCAACCAAATCCCAGGGTAATATTTCCTCCTTCCTCTGAGGATGTGAGTCCAGGGAAGCAATCCTCTCTCTGTCCCAGGGTCTGGCCTTGCCTGACTTCCATCTTCCTAATATTCCCCACCCCTGGCTGCCCTGAGGCCCCTCGCCCTCCCCTATGCCAAGAGCCGATCTCCGTCATTCTGTTCCGTTCAGATGAGGCACTCACTCCTTTGCCTGGAACCTGCCAGTGCTCCTCATTTGGTCTCCTTTGCTAAACCCCTTTTCCCCATCTCAATTAGAATGGAGCATCCTTGAAGGCAGGGATAGCTTTGATTCTGTATTTGCATTCCCCCCCCCCCCCCATCATGTGGACTGGTAAGTGGCACATCGATGGTGTTTAATAATTACCTATTGGATTCGGAGAGCTGTCCTGCACCCTCCATTAAGCTCATTTTCTTTGCTTCAGCCTCCTGCCTCTCCTACCTTACCTCTTCCATAGCAGGTCCTCCTCAGGACTCAAAGAGTTCAACATCCTTCTGAAAACAGCAGTAACTTTCCATATGGCTGGCTGATGGCCTTTCCAATGGGACTTGTCCTGATGCTGTGGCCACTGGGGGTGTCCCTGCCCCCAGCAGGCTTTGTGAACTGTCCTCAGGCAACTCTGCTCTCAATATGAGGACTTTACACTCCCACACCAATCCTTGGTCAGCGGGGGTGCATTGTGGAACTTCTTTCTTTCTTTTTTTTTTTTTCAAACCTTTACCTTTCATCTTAGAATCAATACTGGGTATTGGTTCCACGGCAGAAGAGCAAGTCATTTCATGCATTCTCTAGCCTCAGTTTCCTAATCTGTCAAATGTGAGAGAGGCATGGCATGATTCTTTTATTTATTTATTTTTTTAACTCTTACCTTCAGTCTTAGAATCAATACTTTGTACTGGTTCCAAGGCAAGAGTGGTAAAGGTTAGGCAATGGGGGTTAAGTGACTTGCCCAGGGTCATACAGCTAGGAAATGTCTCCTTTTCACTCTTTTTTTTTTTTAAACCCTTACCTTCTGTCTTAGAATCAATACTGCCTATTGGTTCTAAGGCAGAAGAGTGGTAAGGGCTAGGCAATCGGGGTTAAGTGACTTGCCCAGGGTCACACAACTAGGAAGTATCTGAGAACACATTTGAATCAGGACCTCCCTATTTCCAGGCCTGACTCTTGATCCACTGAATTACCTAGATACCCCTCTATAACTAATCCTTCTTTTTTCCTTCCTTCTTTCCTTCTTTCCTTCCTTCCTTCCTTCCTCCCTCCCTCCCTCCCTCCCTCC
>NC_058130.1:57249528-57254235 GCF_016433145.1 Gracilinanus agilis
TCTTTCTTTCTTTCTTTCTTTCTTTCTTTCTTTCTGTCTTTCTTTCTTTCTTTCTTTCTTCCTTCCTTTCTTTCTTCTTCTTCTTTCTTTCTTTCTCTCTCTCTTCCCCCTTTCTTTCTCTCTTTCTTTTTCTTTCTCTCTTTCCCTCTTCCTTTCTCTCTTTCTTTCTCTCTCTCTTTCTCTCTTCCTTCCTTCTTTCCTTCCTTCCTTCTTCCCCTGCCTCTTCCCATGGTTACATGATTCAGTTTCTTTCCCTCCCCTTTTCCCTCCCTGCCTTTCTGAGCCAATAAGCAATTCTACTGGGTAATACAAATGTATAACTAATTTCTTAGTGCAGCCCCCACCCCTACCTTGACCCTTAAATGGTCTCTTTGGGGATCTGGGAAAGCCCTCGTATCTATCATGTAGCAGTTACATCATCTTCCTTCCTATGGGCTTTGTATTATTTGAAATCCATCCAAAAGGTTAATAGCTTATAGGAGAAAAGCTCTTCCTAATCCTCCTTCTCATCTTCAGTGGTACCCACTACTACACAACCAGCAGCCACCAAGGAAACTCCGTCCCACCCCAGAGCAGCCATGGTGGCTGTCTTGTCTCCTCCACCCCCAACACACACACACACACACACACACACACACACACACACAAGTCTACAATGTCCCTTCAGCACACAGTTATGCAATGCACGGCGCTGCAGTAATAATACACAATGGTACAATGGATTCTTGAGTCATCTTGTCTGGCTGGCTTACAAAGTCTGCACCAAAAAGCAAACTACTGAGATATGCCAGTCTAGAACCTGAAAAAGGGGGGACAAATCCCCAGCATAGCCCACTAGCCCACATGCAGCCAGGAAAAATGATCTAAGCCATTTGCTAGTGCAAGGCTACATGTTACGTGTGTAAGCAATTTCCACCTTAAAATATCAATATGGCCTCGACTCCGGCCCTCCAATTTAGGATGCGTTTCTACTATAGTCTTAGCCTGACTCAATAGAATACTCCATAAATATCTGCTCGACCCCGGCTTCCCATGAGCCAGGGTGTTCACCGCAGGGCAATTCCATGAAAAGAGCATGTCGTCTGGCTCAGTCTCCATCTCGGCTTCACCGGGAACCTCCAGAATTGAGCCCAGCAGAATGGAAAGGGACGTGCAGGAAACAAACAAAACCAAATCTTATCTTCTATTTTACAATCCATCCTAAGTATCTGTTCTAAGAAGAGCAATAAGGTCTAGGCATTTGGGGTTAAATGACTTGCCCAGGGTCACTCAGCTGGGAAATGTCTGAGGCCATGGGAAGGTACATATACATTTTTTAAATAAAATACTTCATTTGAACTCAAACAATTAGCAAAAGAATTCAAAACTCCTTCCCCCAGAATACTGAGTGGGGGGTGCCGTGCTAGACAGAGGGGTGTACCGACATTAAAATGACCTCATCTCTTCTTAAGAGGCTATTCCCCATTCTCTTGGGGGGAAACGACACATTTCCAGATGCTTTTAGCCCCGGTCAAGAGTGAAATAAAGGGATAAAGGAAAAGAACAGGCGAAGGACAAGTATAATTAATCAGAGGCCTCAGTTGGGACTTTGGATTTATATGGCTGATGGTGGCTCTCAGCAATCATTTCAACAGCTTTGTAAAACGTTGTCACTGAGCCAGCCGTGCCCAGATATCCCCCAGAATTTGGCCACATGGCCCCAAATATCAGGTGGTTGGGCCCTTCCTGACTACTTGTTAATAGACTGCAAGCTAATTAGGCAAAACAAACTTGTTAAACATCTGGGGCAGGCAGAACCCCTGGGGGCCAGCCTAGCCTCATTTGGCTGTACTTTGGACACCCAGGACTGAATGTATTACTCCTCCTGAGAGTATTTGAATTTTAATGCTGGACAAAGCCCTGAGGTAAGTGAATGAATAGCTAATTGTGCAATTTCAGGCATCGGCATGCCAGGTGGGGAGAGGTATTTTGGGAATTGGATGTGTGGGGAGGACCTTCCCAGGTCCCTGAAATCACACCACATAGGCAGCCTGCCCCTTCATTGATGTACAAAGCCTCCTCTCAAGGGATTTATAACTTGGTTGATGGGGGAGATCATTCTATGCCTCTTTGCCCCAGTTTTGGGGCTTATTACTTGTATAATCTAAGGAAAGTCATTTTACTTTTTGGAGGTTCTTTTTCCTCATCTATAAATAGAAAGGATTGGACTAGATGATCTCCAGATCCTATAAGTCCTCTTTCTTTTTCTTTTTTCGTATCTTTGTCTCTTTTTCCTTTGAGAGGAAACAACATGGCATGGGGGGGGGGGGGGGGAAATAGAAGAAGCTGAGTTCAAATTCTGCTGGATGCTTACTCTTTGATCCTTCTTGTGAGCCCATATCCTCTTAAAAATGGGAGGGTGATGGGGCAGCTGGGTAGCTCAGTGGATTGAGAGGCAGGCCAAGAGATGGGAAGTCCTAGGTTCAAATCCGGCCTCAGACACTTCCAGCTGGGTGACCCTGGGCAAGTCACTTGACCCCCATTGCCCACTCTTACCACTCTTCCACCTAGGAGCCAATAAGCAGAAGTTAAGGGTTTAAAAAAAATGATAGGGTGGGATTAGATGGCCTCTAAGACCCTCATTATTATCCACACTCTCTGTAATCTTTAGTTTCTCCCTATATATTGTATCTTTCTCTTCTGCCTACAGATATACTCATCTCTTTCCCATCCTTAAAAAACCCTCCCTCAATCCAAGCATCCCTGCTAGCTATCCTCCTTCTCCACAACAAGATCATCTATAATTAGGGTCTCCTCTTACTCTCTTCTCACTCTTAAACTATCTGTAAAATGTCTTCTGAACTAGTCTTTCAGCTGAAACTGCTCCCTCCAAAGGTACCTGCCGGGTCTAACAGCTTTTTCTCAATCTCATCCTTCTTGAATCTCCATGCAACCTTTGACCCTATTTGCTCACCTTCTAGAAGCTTTCTCTTTTTTAAGTTTTTGTTTTTTTTTTTTTTAAACCTTTGTACTTCAGTGTATTGTCTCATAGGTGGAAGAGTGGTAAGGGTGGGCAATGGGGGTCAAGTGACTTGCCCAGGGTCACACAGCTGGGAAGTGGCTGAGGCCGGGTTTGAACCCAGGACTTCCTGTCTCTAGGCCTGACTCTCAATCCACTGAGCTACCCAGCTGCCCTCTTTTTTAAGTTTTCATGACACTGTTCTCTCCTGGCTTTCCTTCCACCTCTCTGATCCTTTTTGGTCTTTTTTGCTGGCTGTTCATCCAGATAACACACACCCATTAACCAAAGGTCTTCCCCAGGGCTCTGCCCTGGTTCTCTTTTCCCTTTAAACTATCTTGATTAGTGATCCTATCAGATCTCAGATCAGATCAGATCTCAGGCTTTTGAATCTCATTTTTATGCAGATGATTCCCAGATCCATGTATGCATCCAGCCCTAGCCTCCATTCCATTGCACATCACCAGCTACTGCTTGTAGTGTTGACTTAGATATCCCATAAGCATCTCAAATTCAATATGTCCAAAACAGAACTCATTATCTTTCCCCTCAATCTTCTCCCAATTTTCCTATTACTCTTGATGGCACCCATTGTCTTCCCTGTCATTGAGGCTTACAACCTCAGTATGTCCAACAGAATCAACTAGTCTCTGGTCAAATCTTTTCGTTTTTTACCTTCACAATATAGTTCATGTAGGTTCTCTTCTCTCTACTCATACAATTACCCCCTTTGAGACCCTTATCATCCCTTACCTAAATGATTGCTACAGCTTGCTTGTTGGTTTCCCTACCTTATCTTTCCCCACTCCAATCCATCCAACTCTTAGTTGCCATAGTGATCATCTGAAAACATAGGTCTGCTCATATCACCTCCCTCTTGCCCCATAAACTCCAGTGGCGATCAAAATTTTAATAACTTCTGCTTAGATTTTAAGGTCTGGTCTGATCCCTTCCCACCTTTCCAGTCTCCTGACACAACTCCCCTCTAAGAAATCTACAATCCAGCATTTAAAGTTTACTTCCTGTTTCTCATACATTATACCACACCTCCCAAATATGTGCTTTTGTACTGATTATCCTCCATGCCTGGGATGGTCTCTCTCTTATTTCTGTTCTGTAAAAGGAGTTAAAAGAGCTACAAAGTATAAATGCAACAAGTTTAAGGATTTAAACACATATTCTTTTATGTGTTTTATTTACCTATTAATATATAAGTATTAAAATATTTACACATTTTAAATGTGTATATTATTTTCTTGTGTTATTCCAAACATATGTACCCTTGAAATTTTAGTGCCCTGGGGGAAAACCCCTGTCAGCCTACACCAGATATGGCTTTGCTTTTTAGATGGTGGAGCACTTACTTTAAAACATTATCTCATTTAAGCCTGACAGCATTGCTCGTAAGTAAATTCTATTCCTCTTCCTATTTTATAGATAGGATGCTATAGTGGAAAGTTAAGTAACCTTTCCAATGACAAAAACCTAATAATTAGAGGGGTTTGGATTTGAGCCCAGCTCTCTCCAGATTTTCATTCCAGAATGCCTTTCACTATATCAGGTTGCCTTTCTTTCTCTTTCTTCCTTCTTCCCTCCCTTCCTTTCTTCCTCCCTTTCTTCCTCCCTCCCTTCCTTTCTTCCTTCCTTCCTTCCTTCCTTCCTTCCTTCCTTCCTTCCTTCCTTCCTTCCTTCCTTTCTTTCTTTCTTTC
>NC_058130.1:57254287-57275966 GCF_016433145.1 Gracilinanus agilis
TTTCTTTCTTTCTTTCTTTCTTTCTTTCTTTCTCCTTTTTTTTTAAAAAAGGGAAGTGTCTTTCCAACCATTTTTATTTGTATTAAAACTTCCCCATTTCAGGGGCAGCTAGGTGACTTAGTGCTTAGAGAGCCAGACCTCAAGTCAGGAGGTCGTGGATTCAAATGTGACCTCAGACACTTCCTAGCTGTGTGATCCTGGGCAAGTTACTTAACCCCCATTGCGTAGCCCTTGCCCTTCTGTGCTAGAATTGTTACTAAGATAGAAAGTAAGAATTTAAAACAAAATTTTAAAAACAAACAACTTCCCTAATCTCTCAAGCTCCGTAACCAATGTTTGAAAAAATGTTCTTTGCACCATTGGCCCTTTCTTCCTGTTCCAGATGATCCTGTCTTATTGTATTTTTTTTCTCATAATTAGCTTTCCTGTTTTGCATCTTTAGCCATGCTCATCTGCCCTCCTACCTCAGAGCCTGGCACAGAGTATGTAGTTAATAAATACTAGGTGACTGGAGTAATGGAATATGTCCTCAAAGATATATATATTTATACATCCATATGGTGAATAAACATATATATGGCAGCTAGGTGGCACAGTGGATAGAGCACTGAGCCTGAAGTCAGGAAGAGCCTTTGAATCCTGTTTGCTGTAGTTCCTCATCTGGAAAATAAGCTACTGGAGAGGGAAATGATGGAGCAGCTAGGAAGATCCGTAGATAGAGCACCAGACCTGGAGACCTGAGGTCTTGGGTTCAAATGTGGCCTCAGACACTTCTTACCTATAGCATCTTGGGTAAGTCACTTAACCTCCCATTGCCTAGCCTTTACCACTCTTCTGCCTTGGAACCAGTACTTACTGTTCATTCTAAGACAGAAGGTAAGGGTTTAAAAAAAAAAAAAGAAGGAAGGAAATGACAAACCACTCTAGTATCTTTGCCAAAAAAATCTCAAATGGGGTCATGAAGAGTTGACATGACTAAATAACTGAACAAAATATATATATATATATATATATATACATATATGTATGTATTATACACACACATATCTGTATGTGTGTGTCCATGTCCATGTCTATGTCTATGTCTATATCTGTGTCTATATTCTCTAGAACTTTGAAGTCACTTGCTCAGGCAATCTACAAGAGTTGGGAACTCAGTTTGCCAATCAGTGAGTACACAGGCATTGGGCACAGAAACAATATTGAAATGGTCCTTGCCCTCCAAGAACTTTGCAACCTAATTAGAGATAAGACTGGATAGATACACATGAAACCATTAGAAAAAGACTCCTTCAGCTCGTGATTTTATTTTAACCCTCCCACTCCCTACAGAACTTGTCATTAGGTAGCCCTAGCCCTTTGTATCTAAAATTTATTTTGTTGGGGGCAGCTAGGTGACACAGTGGGCAGAGTTCTAGGCATAGAGACAGGAAGTCCTGGGTTCAAATAGGGTCTCAGACACTTCCTAGCTGTGTATTTCTGGGCAAGTCATTTAACTCCAGCTACCTATCCCTTTCTACTTTTCTGCCTTGGAACCAATATTTGCTATTGATTCTAAGGTAGAAGTTAAGAGTTAAAAAACAAACAAACCCAGATTTATCTTATCCAAAACTGAACTCATCTCATTCTCTTCCAAAGTAACTTCTTCTTCCAACTTCCTTGGTACTTTCCTTCTTAAAGTCTTCTAGGTAGAAGACTTTGGAGACATCTACTACTCTCTCCTTTTCTTCTGGCCCTGCTCCTATTTTCATAGATATTGGGTTCTGTCACTCTTCCTTCAACGTATCTCCCAGAGGTAGCTCTTGAATTTCCATCATTCTCACTGCCAAGATCAACCCTTAGCATCATTTATAAGTTTTAACTCTGTAATCTTCCAACCTTCCTTTTTTTTTTTAAACCCTTAACTTCTGTGTATTGGCTCCTTGGTGGAAGAGTGGTAAGGGTGGGCAATGGGGGTCAAGGGACTTGCCCAGGGTCACACAGCTGGGAAGTGTCTGAGGCTGGATTTGAATCTAGGATCTCTCGTCTCTAGGCCTGGCTCTCAATCCACTGAGCTACCCAGCTGCCCCACCACAACCTTCCTTCTTGTACTTCTTCACCATATGTTTTCCCATGCCTAGGTTTTTATTTTAATTGATTTTTTTTAAACCCTTAACTTCGGTGTATTGTCTCATAGGTGGAAGAGTGGTAAGGGTGGGCAATGGGGGTCAAGTGACTTGCCCAGGGTCACACAGCTGGGAAGTGGCTGAGGCCGGATTTGAACCTAGGACCTCATGTCTCTAGGCCTGACTCTCAATCCACTGAGCTACCCAGATGCCCCCTTAATTGATTTTTAACTAGTCTGTCAGCCTCGACTACCCTGGACCCCAAGGCCAGGTTAATCTACCTAAAACATTGATTTTAATCACATCATTCCCCTCCTCAAAAATCTCTAGATTTTTGCCTTGTTTAAAATTCACAGTCCTCAGCCTGACTTCTGAGTCCCCTTGATAGTGTGCTCTAACTCCACTAATCCCATTTTAGGTCCCATTACTCATCAATAAGCGCCTTTGCCTTCAATCAAGCCAATCTCCACTTCAGCATACTCTATTCTTTCTAACAACACAAAGATGTTACACCCCTATTAAGATGAGCATCATTTTGGAGGGCCCTCTATCCCTCCCTGGTTAACTCAAAAGCCTAAGCAGTTTATTTGTCAGGGAGGGCCCTTTGGGGATGAAGTTCACATCAGGTAAAAGTTAAATCTTAATCAGGGAGTGAATGGTACTGACAAGCCTGAGAAAACTGAAGTTGGGGATGGAGGGAAGGCACCATGGAAGCATTAGGTCTGGAGTATGGTAGAGAGCTTTTAAAAGCTACTGTAAATTTTAGAGATATAAATAACCTTAGCAATCATTTACCTAGTTCAACACCACTCCCTCTACCCATTTTTCAGGGGAGTAAACCAAATCAAATAATCAAAAAGCATTAAAAACATTTTTAAAGCCTTATCTTTTGTTTTAGCATCAATAAAACATGTATTGGTTCTAAAGCAAAAGAGTGATAAGGGCTAGGCAACTGGGATTAAGTGACTTGCCTGGGATCACACAGGAACTGTCTGAGGTCAAATTTGAACCCAGGACTTTCCATCTCCAGACTTGGCTCTCTAACCATTGAGCCCCTTCAAATTGAGCTTCTCCTTAATAAGCCATTAAGCGTTTATCCTATTTCAGGCACTCTGCCAGGTACTTACAAAGTCAAGGGACTTACGTGCTATCAATCTAGAAACTTTTAGGAAGCACCTACTATGTGCCTGGCACTGTACTAAGCACCATCAGCGGCACCCCATGGACTGTCCATCTCTGCTCAAGGTAACAAGAGTGGCTGTTGGCAGAGTTAGGACGAGGACTCCAGGACGAATGATTCTCATCTCATGGGCTGCATCAGGATGAGACAGAGGGAAGTCCTGAAGACCACCGTTGCCCATTTTTACCATCTTGCCTGAGCCTGGCTCTAGGTCCAGAGCCCACCTTATATGTAGGCATAGTAGGGCATGTTGGTCAGTTGATTTCTCACATCTTTCATGGTGGCATAGTAGGCACTTTAGCAGCAAAGCATAAGCTCCACAATGCATAAATATATCTCCTTCTCACTGTCACGGTACCTGAAATTCCACCATTATAGGTCATTCTTTTGGGTTGGAAAGTCCCTTAAGAAAAGGCAGGGAAACTACTCTTAGGAGGAGGAGTAGCGAAGTAAGCTGTTATCAGCTAACACCCTGTTATTAGCTGAGAGCCAGCTGAGAGGAAGATCCTGATGAAATGAGAGCCAAGATGGGGCCTGAAGAGGGTTCAAGGCAGCCACCAGGAGGTTAAGCAGAAAGGGAGGCTGGTAATGCATCAAAAACCAATTTCCCTGACCTTAGAATTCTATGAGGGGAGGGAGGGAGTCAGCTGGGTGTCTCAGTGGATAAAGAGCCAGGCCTAGAGATGGGAGGTCCTGGGTTCAAATGTGGCCTCAGACACTTCCTAGCTGGGTGACCCTGGGCAAGTCACTTAACCTCTTGATTGCTCAGCCCTCACTGCTCTTCTGCCTTGGAACCAATACACAATATTGATTCTAAGATGGAGGTAAGAGTTTAAAAAAAAAAAAGAGTTCTATGGGAACTGGCCTTTCCTGATTTTCCAAATCTGAACAGGCTCTGAGACTAGCATCAAATCCTATTACACAGCATGGAAAAAGATAATATTGTCAGTGTGAGCTATGACATTCTCCTTTTCCTTGTCCAAACCACGCCATAATAGGGGGAAAGGAGGGAGGGGACAGGAAAGCCGGGCCTGGTGCCTGTTGGAAGGACAGCTGGCCCTCTGCCCTCTGCTCTGGAAATGGCTACTGGAGCTGGCGAGGCAGCAGGAATGGTATGTTGCTGGGCAGGGCAGTGAAGGCCTCAGGACAGTCTGGGAGTGGCCCAGAGGGATCTCTTTGCCAAGAAGCAGGAGAAGGAGCCTCAGAGGTCCCAGATGAGATTACCTCACCATCTGGCTGGAGGCCAGGGAATCTATCTATTGAACTGTTGTAAGGAAGACTGAGCAAGTTTGAGGTGTGGCTGAATTCACCTGCAGAGCCTTCATTTCTGACTTGCTGCCACTGGGGCCTGCTGCTCCCTTTAAGTTATTCATCTCATTCAACAGAGAATTGCTGAGTATCTACTTCGGATGAGGCACTGAGGGAGATGGGTGCTCGGGAGCCAAGGACACAGTCCCTGCCCTCAAGGGGTTTATGTTGACCAGATCTAAAAGCCAGAAGTGAGAAGTAGAGTTCTCTTCCCAAATAGACAGGATCACTCATTTTGCACCCTGAAAAAGAGTCTGAATGGATTTCCAGGTTACTAAGAAATCTACCATAAAAGCGTCCGAATCCCCCAATGCCAGAACTGGAATGAAACTAAGAGATTCCTTGGTCCGACTGGCTCATGTTAGCCATCATTAGACCATAGATAGACCAGAGCTGGGAGGGACCTAAAGGCCAGCTAGTCCCACCCAAGTTGAGGCCCAGAGTGGTTGAGTAACTTCTCATTCAAGGTTCCGAAGATAGCAGAGTCAGGATTTAAAGGAAGGTCCCGTGACTCTAGCACTCCAGATTCAGTATTCTTCCCAAGGCACTACGACGCCCATCATCCCGCCTCTTTCAGGATCTCACATGTTCCTCAATTCTGAAGGCACAATACAGTTTCATCACATGAACATGTCACAGTTCATTCAGCCATTCCCTAGTTGATGGACATCCACCTGGCTTCTAGGTTTTCTTGATACCCCCAAAGAATGCTATTTTGTTATAGATGGGATTTTTTTTTTCCAGGGATAAGATGCTTGGGACAAAGGGTAAGAAAAGTCTAATGACTTTTCTGGCATAATTCCAAACGGCCAACTGCTTTATTTTACAGAGGAAGAAACTGAAAGTCTAAAGAACACAAGCCACTTGCCCCATTGGTCACACTGATGACTGGAAAGTCCTCCTCCCACATAGAAAACCACATGCTAGTGCTTTCTGCTTTCCAAAGCCCTCTCTCACCCTTTATCTCATCTTTTCAGAAGAGCCTTGTCAGGTAGAGAGGGAGGAAAAGGTCACAGAGTCCTGGCATTGGAAGGGACCTGAAGCAAGCAAATCATTTCATTCCTCTGGCTCTGTTTCCTCATCTGAAAAATTAAGGGATTAAATTAGATGAGTTCAGAGGTTCTTTCTATTTCTGGATTTATTATCGTCTCATCACTCAGTCCAATTCCTGCATCACACAGGGGAGGATAAAACAGAGAAAAATTACAAACTGGCCTGTCAGTTCTGTGCGACCCCCTTTCACTTCCACACTAACTATGGCAGAAAGCCAGGCCCTGTGCTAGGTACCGAGGGGAATGCAAAATGTGGAAGATACAGTCCCTACCCAAATGTAGCTTACAGTTTAGTAAGGGGTTAAGACACTGAGAAAAAGAATAATACACGATAAAATCTGATCAGTGAATAAGAGAAGTGCCATAGGCCCCACTACCACACCTACCCCCCCCACACACACACACAGGAAGTCTAAAAAAAGCAAAAGATCACCCTCAGCAAGCAGAGAAAACAGTTTTTCTGCTTTTAGGTCAAATTTGAATGTTTAATTTGAAAAAGAAGTCTTACATCTGCTGTGAAGGATGAAGGAATGGCTCCAGCTTTAGAAAGTCTCTTAAAACCTTAGAAGAAGAATTCTTACAGTGGGGTCCACCAACTGGAGAAGGTGTCAAGGGTCTTTGAACTTGGATAGGAAAATTTTTTCCACCTTCTTGTTTTTGTTTTTTTAAACCCTCACCTTCCATCTTAGAGTCAATACTGGGTATTGGTTCCAAGGCAGAAGAGCAGTAAGGGCTGGGGAATGGAGGTTAAGTGACTTTCCCAGGGTCACACAGCTAGGAAGTGTCTGAGGTCACATTTGAACCCAGGACCTCCCATCTCTGGACCTAGTTCTCAATCCTCTGAGCTATACAGCCGCCCCTTCCTCTCTTTATTTTCACTAACCTTTGGTTTTCTTTGCTATCCTCTGCATTTTATTTTATAAATTAAAAAATGTGAGTCTGAAGAAGGCTGTAAGCCCCTTTTATCTCTCTCTTTCTATCTACCTATAAATGCTCCTAAATCTAGTAAAAAGCCTCCAGATGAATTTTTATTTAGGCTTTACTAAGGGCTAGAGGAAGCCATGACACCAAAAAGGTCAGGCGCCGCTTGTCTTCCTCACTGCCCTGAACATCGCCTGGATGTGAGTAAAGCCCGGATCCTGTGTTCTGTCCTTATTCTCCTTGCACATCCCCTGAAAGGTACAAGTGGAAACTAACACCGCTTTTCCAAGCGGAAGCCCCTCTCCCCGCCTCCCGCTAAATAAAAGCGGTTTGGGGTTTGTCGGGTCTTCGCAGAGAGAATCGATGTGACTGATATCGTGTCCGTCTCCGCCTCCTTTTACTATCTTCCCCCCAAGCGCTCTCTTTCTGCTGGGGGTCATGGATTTCCATACAGCAACCACACAGAGGCAGGAAATTAATGGGGGGGGGGGGAGCAAAAGCCCAGCCTCAGCCACAAAAGGTCAGAGGGGACCGCAGAGAAGACGGAACGTGGGCTGGGAGGCTCGTCGGCGCTGAGGCTCCGGGGGAGAAAGAAAGGAGCGCAGATAAGAGCAGACAACCTGATACTACGGAGGACAAAAGTTGTAACTGAATAAAAGGAGGGTAGCCGTGGAGGGCGGGGAGCAGGGCTGCTGCAGGGTGGCGGGGAGTACCCGGAAAGGGGTCAGGGACGAGATGCCGATGTTTATGTAGCAAGGCACAGAGTACAGACAGGAGGAAAAAAGTAAGTGGGAAATTCTTACAGGAGGCGGATGCCTGGTAAGGCAGAAAGTAAAGAGGACCAGGGGCCAAGAGACCTGGATTCGAGTCTCAGATATACCAGAGAGGCTTGTGTGACCTGAATTCCTGTGCTTTCCCTCCGTTAATTATCTCTTGTTTATTCTGTATTTTGCTTCTTTGTACATTATTTTTTTAAGCCCTTACCTTATATCCTAGAATCAATACTGTGTATTGGTTCCAAGACAGAAGAGTGGTAAAGGCTAGGCAAAGGGGGTTAAGTGACTTGCCCAAGGTCACCCAGCTTAGGAAGTGTCTGAGGCTAGATTTGAACCCAGAATCTCCCATCTCTAGGACTGGCTCTCAATCCTCTGAGCCACCTTGGCTGCCCCTTTGTAGTTGTTTTTTAAAAGCCCTCACCTTCCATCTTAGAATCAATACTGTGTATCAGTTCCAAGGCAGAAGAGTGGTAAGGGTAGGCAATGGGGGTTAAGTGAATTGCCCAGGGTCACACAGCTAGGAAGTGTCTGAGGCCAAATTTGAACCCAGGACCTCCCATCTCCAGGCCTGTCTCTCAATCCACTGAACCACCCTGCTGCCCCCACCTAGTCCCTTTTAACTCAAATGTTCTAGATTTCTAAAATTAACTTCAATATTAATTCCTGGTATTTATATAGTGCTTCATGCTTTGTATAGGGCTTTATAAAGATTATCTTCATCTTATCCTCACCACAACCTTGACATGAGTACCATTTTACAATGAGGATGCTGAGTCTGAGACAGGTTCATCAATTTGCTCTAGTGTCTCAGACAGGACTTGAATTCAGGTCTTCCTGATTCCAAGTCCAGCCCTCTATCCACTGTGCTACCCACCTCCCTCTTGGACCCTAAGACTAGGTAGCACAACTATAACTTGGAATTTTTATGTAACCAGGACAAAGAGGCACAAGGTATGATGGGTATGAAGGTGGCGTCAACAGGACTGCAGGCACTGGGGGGGGGGGAAGGGGGGAGGGAAAGGCAGTGAAACCCAGAACAATATTATCAGCTTTGCTTAAATTTCAAGATATTCTTGTTGAAAAAATTAATTTTAATGCCCAGAAGAGAATAGAAGGAAGATCTGGAAAGAGCTCAGGCAAACAAGACAGATTTCAAAGTTTCATGTTAAATTTATTTTAAAAATCTTTTTTTTAATTAAAAATTTTAAAGAAAATTCTAAATTAAACTTAAACTTTAAAATACTTAAAAAAAGAAAAGAAAGTGGCCTGCATATTCTGTAGCTCCAGAGTTCCACCTATAATCATATTTTTCTTTTCCACTTTGTATAGGGGAATGCTTATTTTTTATTTTGTGTTTAAGTTCAGAGTGAAAAAAAAATCAGGACCCTGGAGAAGACCTCGGATCACCCAGCCCTTGTTATGGGGTTCTGCTTGTTAGTTAGTATGAAATTCCAAAATAGAACATGGCAGGGTTTAGTCATTCAAAAGAAATCAAAGTAAACGAGTGAGGGAGTAGCATAACTAACACTCATATACTGCTTTGAGATTTGCCAAGTACATGTTTTATCTCATTTTGTTAGATTCCCATGACAGCCCTACTATGTGTTGTTATTATCCTCATTTTACAGATGAGGAAACTGAGGCTGAGAAAGGTTAAAGGTCAAACAGCAAGTGTCTAAAGGCAGGATTCAAAATAGAATGTTCCTGACTACAATTCTGGCACTCTATCCCCTAAATTACATGGGGTGGGGGTTGCCCAACCTCTGTATGGAAATTCATGGGCTAGAGATTTCTGTAAAGCTGACCTTGACAAGGTACAGTCTCTTCTTAGACCCAGAGAGAGTCGCCAGCCAATCTCTATGCATCTTAACTCTAACAGTGCTGAAGCTTCGGGGATGTTTGGCAGCACAAAGATAAAGGGGAACTGGGTAGAGACAAGAGGGTTCGTGGGAAAGAGAAAAAGGTAACAAGAGCAAACAAAGGGTTTGAGTATCTCCCCCTAATGTATAGCAGACATGAATGTCAACTAAGTGAGAGAATGAAGATGCTAGAGAGGGGCAGCCACAGAAGTCAAGTTCTTCAGGAATCTGGAAGGGATGGGATAAGGATGGGAGAAGGTCAACTTATTAAGGCCAAGAATAATTCAATTTGTGTTCCCAGAACGGTGCCTTGTGCATAGTAGGTTAATATTCATGGAATGGAATGGAATTGAGTTGAAAGGATCAGCTTTATTGGAAGGAGGAAGCCCTGGAAACCGATGGGAAGGATAAGAAGTCAATTGGAGATAAGAAGTTGGGATCAATCAACCAACAAACATATATTAAGTACCTACTATGTGCAAGGCACTGTGCAAGGTTCTAGGGGTACAAATAAAAGAGGCAAAATAGACCTTGACTTCAAGGAATTTATGTTGTATCTAGGGAAGCAATAATCATTAGAATAATAGCTAGCATTTATATAGCACTTTAAACATCTCATTTTATATACATTACATATGAATAACAAATACATGATAATTTTTTTTGGTGGGGGGGGAGGTTCAGTAGCTCAGGAGACTGGGAAAGGTTTTATGAAGGAGGTAATGTTCCAGATGAGTTTCCAAGGTGGTGGTGGTGGTGGTGTGTGTGTGCGTGTGTGTGTGTGTGCGTGCGTGTGTGTGTGTGCGTGTGTGTGCGTGTGTGTGTGTGTGCGTGCGTGTGTGTGCGTGTGTGTGTGTGCGTGTGTATGCATGTGTGTGTGTGGGGGGAGCTAGGTGGCTCAATGAATCAGGCCAAGAGGCTGGAGATCTTGGGTTCAAATCTGTTCTCAGACACTTCCTATGTGACAAGACTTAAGGCAAGTCACTTAACCCGCATTGCCTAGCCCTTTCCCCTCTTCTGCCTTGAAGCCAACGCACGGTATTGATTCTGAGGTGGAAGGTATAGTTTTAAAAACAAAACAATTATTGATGTATTGTTTTATTCTCACAACAACTATGGAAGGCAGGTGCTATTACTATCCCTACTTCACAGATGTGGAAACCAAGTCAGACAAAACTGAAGTGATTTTTCTCAGTGTCACACAGTTAGTACGTAACTGAAGCCTGATTTGAATTCAAGTTTTCCTGATTCCAGGAAGTCCTCCTAATTTCCAAATTCAAGCATGAGGTGATGAGGGCCTACATCAGGGAGTTTTGGGCCAGGTTTTAAAAGGCTTGAAATGCCAAATGGAGGAGCTTGCATTCTGCCAGAGGATCTCAATCTACTCAGGAAAATAGGAGATGAGGTCATCTACTGAGAATGAGGCAGGTTGGAGACAGACTTCTTGGGGAGCCAAGTAGAGAAAGAGCTAGACGGGGGAATGATCAGAGAGATCCAGAAGCAAAAGAATCTCTGTCCTAAGTCACTGTCCAAGCCTGTAGTGCCCCTCTAGTCTGCCAACTTTTATAAGATTTAGGCCCGGGGATGCTTCCCATTGTGGGAACGTTTCTTGATCTAGTATTTACTAGATTCTTGTAAGAGGCATTCTGATTGTGGTATAGCTCATTATTTCCGACACAGGAGATAAGAGGGAAGCAGTCCTGGCTGAATTGGATACAAATCTGTCTAGAGGAAGGGATCATAGAACTTAAGATTTAAAACTGAGAGGAAGTTTAGAGGTCACCTAGTCCAGCCTCTTCCTTTTCCACATGAGGAACCAAGACCCAGAGAGGTCAAACCTTGACTTGCTCAAGGTCACCCAGGTGTGAATTAGACTCTTTGACACCAACTATGGCATTCTTTCCACATTCCCATAATGCCTTCTCAATGTCATTCTCCCCTGAATGAGGCTCTACCTTCATCTTCATCTCATTGCCCCCCAAGCTTAAGAAGGACTCCTCCTTCCACTGGGTGGTATGGTTGACTGTAGAGTTAGAGGACTTAAGTTCAAATCTTACCTCTGGTACTTACTTACTAAAGGAAATTACTTTATCTCTCTGGGACTCAGTTTCCTCATCTTTAAAATAATAGGATTAAGGGGGCAGCTGGGTAGCTCAGTGGAATGAGAGTCAGGCCTAGAGACGGGAGGTCCTAGGTTCAAATCTGGCCTCGGCCACTTCTCAGCTGTGTGACCCTGGGCAAGTCACTTGACCCCCATTGCCTACCCTTACCAATCTTCTGCCTTGGAGCCAATACACAGTATTGACTCCAAGACGGAAGGTAAGGGTTTAGAAAAAAAAAAAAAATAATAGGATTAAAATAAATGGCCTCTGAGGTCCCTTCCAACTCAAGAGCTGTGGCTTCTTTCTTCCAAAGGTTTTACTAGTCTAAAAGTGCTATAAAATATTAACTATTATCATAACACAAAATGTATCTCAAGAAGCCATTTGTGATTTGCTGGAAGGGTAGTTGAGTTGAGTTTATTTCTTTTGGAGTAAAAGCTATTCTAATATCCAGGTGGCTCTAGAGTTTTGGTGACTCCACTGCGTAGGATGAGGAGCACGCCTGCTCCTTGCCTGAAGCCTCCCATTGGCCAGGGGAGGAGCAGAAACTAATGGGGAACCTTGTAGAGATAGAGGAGGTTCCTAAACATAGCATCCCTCCTTTTTGCTGGAAATACCCTGCAGCACAGTGGAGAAACCACTGGAAGCTGTAGCCCTACAACCAACCATATGGGAATCCAAGAAATCAGCTGGATCTTGGGTAACGCTCCCTCTGAATTCAGTAGAATAGGTTTGTTCTGGTGGATTTTCAGCTCTGGGTAAAACAATGTTAGGGCTCCATTCCTATCATGAAGAGAGAAGGGATCTTCATAGTTTAGACTGAGGGAGGTTGGCTGGGCTTTGGTGCCTGAGGGAATCCTACTGCCGGAAAATGTATTATGGGAATTATATAATTATGGGAATCTCAGAAAATAGAATGGCAAAGGATCTTAGTGATCCTCAAACCAGCATTCAGCAAGTGCCTACCACGTGCTAGGCATCACGCTAAGTGTTAAGGCTAAAAGTGAAATAGTCCCTACCCTCAAGAAACTTACAGTCTTGAAGGTACATATTGAGATAAATAGATAAATACACCCTTTTAAAGCAAATACAAAGTAACCTTAAGGGGAAGGTGATAGTGATATGAAGGACTAAGAAAGGTGTCATTCAGGAGGAGTCACAGCTTGTTCAACTCCCCCTCAATTTGCAGATAAGGAAACTAAGGCCCAGGAAAGCGACTCACCCTTCAGGCCCTAAAGAACCATATAGCTGAGCTGCCAGAAGGCAGAGGGAGAAGCAATGAGAAGACCTGAAATATCTAGAATTTTGTTGAGTATTCAGAATTTATTTCATTGGCCATTATTGATAAAACACCCCAATATTATATTTTGTGCATTACATTCATGATAGTAACTCATTCTTGGACAGTGCCCTTCAGTTTTCTAAGCACTCTCTATCTGTGATTTCATTTGATCATTCAATTACACATATGTATTAATACCTACTATGTGCAAAGGACTGTGCTAGGCAATAAACGAAAAAAAGGGCAGTTCTTGCCTCTCAGGAGTTTCCACTCTTCTGAAGTAAAGTACTTTCACTGAAACATTAAATGCAAAGGACAGACAAAGTTATTTAAAGAGCAGGAGAGACCATGAATGGCCAGCAGTATTGAGAAAGGTTCCAAGTTGAAGGTGACTACTGAGCTATGCTTTAGAAGAAGCTAGAGATTCAAAAGTGAAGGAGCACTTCCTAGTCGCATGACCCTGGGCAAGTCACTTACCCCCCCATGCTTTTACAACCCTTACTGCTCTTCTGCCTTGGAACCAATAGACAGTATTCATTCTAAAATGGAAGGTAAGGGTTTTAAAAAGGGTGATGGAGATGAAGAGAATCTCCTAGAATCATTGCAGAATTGGAGAGTTAGAAGGCATCTATTGAGTCCAAACCATCGCTGAAAGGAATCCCCAGTCTGACGAGGGGTCCTCCAGCCTCTGCTCAAAGATCTCAAAGGATGGAGAAGCTCTCATCCCTTGGGGCAGCCCATTCCACTTCAGAACAGTTCTAATTATTAGCAAATTTTTTCTTGGGATCAAATCCAAGTGTTTCTTTGTAATTTCTAGCCTTTGCTATTAGTTAGAGGACCAAATAGAAAACAGAATAAATCTGATCTCTCTCCTACGTCATAGTCCTTCATATACTTCAAGACAGTTATCATGCTCTTCCCTGAATCTTCTCTTCTCCAGGATAAACATCCCAGTCTCTTCAACTGATTTCCATATGACGTAGACTGAAGCTCCTTCATCATCACAGTTTTCCACCTCTGGACACTTTCCAGGGTGTCCATTGCCCTTCTTAAGCTCTGGTACCCTTCTTAAACTGGGGTGTACATTCTGGGCACCAGAAACCCACGCAGAATAACAGAGTGAGAGATGACACCTCATCTCAGGAGAATAGTTGGCCAATTACTTAGTTCCACTGTAATGGAGGATGCATGTAGAGAGACTTTATGTAGAATAAGACCAGAAGGAAAGGTAGGGGCCAGAGGATTTTGAATGCCACACTGAGAATTTTACATTCAATTCTAGAGGCAATGGGGATGTCACATAATATTCCAAGGAAAATTATAATAATCCCCATTTTACAGGAGAGGAAAATGAGGTCCAGAGAAGTTAGTGAACTCACCCAAGGTCACACTGCTAGTAGGTAGCAGAGCTGAGATAAGGATTCAGGTTTTGCAGTCCGGTGTTCTTTTTGCCAAAGCACACAGGAGATATTGCTTAATAACACAGAATCTCCCCATCTTATGTGTGTTTGTTCACGTGTAGAAATATACCTTAGTCACTATAGAAGCAACAACAACATAAGGACCTATGAAGGCTGGGGAGTAAAGAGGAATCTGAGGAAGATGAAGGCTAAGGGGAATTCCCACTGTTCATCCAGTCAAAGAAGGTTTTCTGGAGGAAGTGGTATTTTAGGAACTGCTCCAATGTTGCTAACACATGATGCCTAGAGTTGCATGTATATGTTCTCCTTTTTGGGGAAACTTTTCTACTCAGATGATATCATCTATCTGGTGACCTCACAAGGCAACTATTTTAAGGGTGTACAGTCAGAAATGTGCCCAGGATTCTGAGAATTAGAACAGTCAGTGAGCAGTATGGCGCCTTGGTCAATTTCCATTTGTTTGGAGATAAATTGGGCTTTCTGACAGTAGGTGTTTTCCTCATTGGTAAAATGAGTACTAAATATCCTCTAAGATCCTTTAGAGCTCTAGGGTCTGGACCCTATTCATCCTCCCTTCAGAATGGCAATGAGATGCTAAGGAAAGAATTCTTACTGCCTCGAGTCTCATCTCTGTCACTAACTATCTTTGTGGCTTGGCTTGTCACAAATTTCTCCAGGGAATGATGAACAGGATGATTTCAAAAAGAACTGAAAAGACCATGTAACTGATGCAGAGTGCAATAAGCAGAACAAGGAGAACATGGTACCCAGTAACTGAAATATTGTGCAATGATCAAATGTGATAGACTTTGCTACTGACAGAGATACAATGATCCAGGACGATCCTGAAGGACTTATGAAAAGAACGCTATCCACCTCCAGAGAAAGAACTGTGGGAGTAGAAATGCAGATGAAAGCATATGATTTATCACCTATTTATCTGGCTATATGATTTGGGGTTTTGGTTTTATAAGATTATTCACTTACAAAAATGAATAAAATGAAATATGTTTTGAGTGGCAATACATGTATAATCCAGTTGAATTGTTTGTCAACTCTGAGAGGAGGGAGGGAAGAGGGGACGGAGACAACATGAATAGTGTAACTTTGGAAAACTTAGGTATAAATTTGTTATTAGAATAAAATAAAGGGGGCAGCTAGGTAGCTCAGTGGATTGAGAGTCAGGTCTAGAGACGGGAGGTCCTAGTTTCAAATCTGGCCTCAGATACTTCCCAGCTGTGTGACCCTGGGCAAGTCACTTGACCCCCATTGCCCACCCTTACCACTCTTCCACCAAGGAGCCAATACACAGAAGTTAAGGTTTTTTAAAAAAAAAAGAATAAAATAAAGATAAAACTAAAAAAAAAAATTTTCCTGAGGCCTCAGTTTCCTCATCCTCAAAATGGGGAACATGTTGTAAACCTTAAAGCAGCTATATAAATGCTATTACTAATACCTGCTCTGTCTTGTCTACTTCAGAGTGGCTATAGAGAAAACCTTTGCAAACCTTACAAGCTCTGTTGAGTCATTATTATTATTAGGTGCTGTCTTAACACAGACTTAGGAAGGGTCAGGGAGGCTGCTGTAGCCTTAGAGAAACTTGATACCTGTATCAAATTGACTCGAATCAAGAGGTCACATTAAAATAGAAAATGGTCCCAGAATTGCTTAGCATTTAAGCCCCTACTCTCCTTTGTAGGAATCTGTGGCAATAGGGCACAAGAAGAAATCAGGAGGTAACATTAGGAGAGAGGAAGGAGATGTAAGAGGGAGAACTCCAAAGACAAAGTTGGGGATTGACATTATGACTGAGGCCAGCACCATAATTGGCAAGGCCAGTACAAGAAGCCAGGGAATGGACTAGATGATTTCTGGACGTGGGTCCTTCATCCCTGGATCCACGAGCTAAGCCTAGACAATCATTTCTCAGGAAGGTGATAGCAGAAATTCCTTTCAGTTATGGGTTGGCCTGGTTGGCTGTTGTATTCCCCTCTGTTGCTCAAATTCTGTGATTCTGTGACCCATTCAGAAATCTAGGCAAAGAGGCAATGTGGGGCAATGACCAATGGCCAGAAGTGCTGGGTTCAAAACCTGCCTTTATCATTTCCTATCTTGGGACCTCAATTTTCTCATCTGCAAAATGGAAGGGTTGGACTAGTGATCTTTTTCCTTTTTTCAAACCCATTGATCTTAGAATCAATGCTGTATTGTTCTGGTTCCAAGGTGGGAGAGTGGCTAGGCAATGGGGGTTAAGTTGCTCAACTAGGAAGTGTCTGAAGTCACATTTGAACTCAAGACCTACCTTTTCTAGACACGGCTCTCAATCCACTGAGCCATCTAGCTGTACCCTGGACTAGTGATCTTTAAGATTCCTTTTAGCTCTGAGTTCAATAACTCTGTGCTGAGGACTGAATAACTATTCCTGTGTTTAATCCCCAAACTATTTCAGGACATATTTTGGCTCATGGAAAGGTCCTCAATGATCATTTAGTTCTACTTTATCATTTTATGCTGTAAAATGAAGATTATAATAATAATCAATAAGCATATATCAAGCACCAACTATATGCAAGGCACTGTGTGCTAAACTAACCTATCTCCCATGGTTGTTGTGAGGATAAAATGAGATATTTATAAAGTAATCTACAAACTTTCAAGGGCTATATCAATGCTATTATCATTATTTTTAATTACTTTTGAAGAAACTAAAGTCCAAAGAGCATAGTGTGACTTGCCCAAGGTCCCAAAACGAGTCAGTGGCAGAAATTGAAGTCAGGTTCTCGACTCCTTCAGTGGCATGCTGGAACAAATTCCATTTTCCTCTCAAGAGCTGATTGTTAAATTTTCTGGGTGAGCATTTGCAACTCAGAAATCCCAAATGCTGCCCACCCCAGATCTATTAGGTGGATTGTTTTGTTGATTATCTAGACTCAGGAAATGGATACAGAAAATGTTAATAATAACAGGTTAAACTTAAAACTGCCATGTTCTTTTTTTTTCCCCTGAAGGCTGGTTGTTAAACATCAATCAGCACATTTCTGCTTCTAATCCTCACCACATTACAGAAACTGCAAATGGGCAATGGAAGAGAGGCCAGTTTGTCTTTGAAACTACCTCAGGGTCTCTGGGGACAGCCACCACTTTCCTTTTCAGGCGCCTACAGGGGAATGTCAGTCTGGAGCAGACAGGAAACTGCCACCAGCCACCAGGCAGGTCTGCCACTTCTGGACCCATAAACCTAGGTCTGTGGGTTATTGACATTCCTTAGATGCTCTCAGCTTTCCTATTCTGAGTGCTTCTGGTATAGACCCCTGAATTCTCTCCAACTCCCTATCCCTAAACCCTCTACAGTAGCCTCTTGTTCTCACCTTTCTTTACCCTAGAAAACCAGCTCTTAGGAAAGCATCTAATAAAAATATACCCTGTTTTTTTTTTATTATTATTAAAACCCTTACCTTCCATCTTGGAGTCAATATTGTGTATTGGTTCCAAGGCGGAAGAGTGGTAAGGGTAGGCAATGGGGGCCAAGTGACTTGCCCAGGGTCACACAGCTGGGAAGTGTCTGAGGTCAGATTTGAACCCAGGACCTCCCGTCTCTAGGCCTGGCTCTCAATCTACTAAGCTACCCAGCTGCCCCCACCCTGTTTCTAATCAATTTTATTTAATATGTCCCTTCTTTCCCAAGGTGATTCTCATTTTTTTCAGCTTTAATGGGGGGAGATTGGGGGTGCGGGTGTCCTCTTTGAAAGGGATTTCAGACCTGGGAAAGTGGGGGAGGCAGTAGGTGGTAGAGGGCTTTTGGAAGTACGAGGCTGAAATTATCCTGTCGTATTTGGGGACAAAGTTGAAGAAGGAGTTCAGAGAAGTCCTCGTTGAAATGATATCCCTAGAGGTAGGGCACCATTTTGGCTAGGACTAACCTGTATCACCATCACTTCTCTTTTTGGTTTCTCCATCTCTCCACTGGCTCTATTCTCACCTCAGAAAGGAGCCTAGGAGTCACTTCCTCCAGGGATGTTGAGTTGGAAGGAAGGTTGGCTGGATCCAAGACAGCATATCTCCCACTAATCTCCACTGAGGTGGCCCAAGCAAACCAAGGTTCAGAGGTGGGAGAAGAAGGAAGGAGAAGGAAGGTCTAGAAGGTAGCCAGCCCCAGCCAGCCAGCTAGACTTTGAGTAAGGCAGCTGCTAGCCCTCAGTATCTCTCGCTGGTACTTCACATGAGAGCATACTATTTAATATTCCACCCCCTTCCATTCCAGTCTCACACTCACAGAGTCATAGAAGGTCAAAGCTAGACGAGACCTTGGCAATCATCTGGTCCAAACTCCTCATCATTTTACAGCCGTGTCAGCTCTCCTCCTCCCCGGTACCCGCTGAATCTGCTTTTCCCTCTCATCAGGACTTCTGTGGTCAAGTCCTCCAAAGCTATCCTCTCAATCACCCTCTCAGATTTTTACAGTTTACACAGCACTTTTGTATCCATTATCTCATTTGATCCCCCCAACAAACCCGTGAGAGAGGCAGGGCAGGGATTATTATTCCCATGCTATTTTAGGTTGCATTAAGAGAGGCGGAGAGTCCAAGACTGGGGAGAGGATATTCCTGCTATCATAAATTTAGAGCTGGAAGGGGCCTTAGAGGTCATCTGGTCCAACCCCTACGTAGTACATGAGAAGACACTCTGCCCTGGTAGGTTTCGACCTGACCCATTTAGTCTGGGAGCTTCTCAAGGGGAAGGATGGTCCTTTGTCTTTCTTCATAATCTAGCCCTCGGCACATTGCTTGGCACACATTTAATACATGCTTAATGACTGACATCTAGAGCCTTGTATTCTGTTTAGAGAATCACATTTTAGGGGACCCTGAAAAGAGAGAGAGTTTTCCCTGGTAGAGAAGGGTAGCCAGGATGGCGATGGACCTTGAGTTCTTGCCACATGAAGATTGCTTGAAGGATCTAAGGACAGTTAACCCAAAAGAGATTTAGGAGGGACATGAGTGTTTTGGCCTCAAGAATTTGAAAGGTTACTGGGCAGAAATGGGATTAGATTCCTTCTACAAAGCCCTAAGAGGAATGGATTGCTGTTTTGGAGAAATTCATTTAAACTTGACAAGAATTTGAGCTATCTGAAAGTCGAATGAGTTTTTCTTCCCTGGAAGTCTTCAAGGAAAAGCTAGATAACCTCTAGAATTTGGGAGAGGAGATTCCTGTTCAGTTCTGAGCTGGAAGCGACGGATCTCCGAGATGCCTTCTCACGCCAAGATGCTGGGGTTTGGTGTGTTTTACCCAGGAGAAAAGAGGAAGAGATTTGTTCGGCATGGCACAGTATCAGATAATGGAGAAGCCAACTTTACTAGAACCAGCGCTCTGTCCACTACCCCACACTGCCTCAGGGTCCTTCTGCCTTACTTCCATGACAATCCTTTGCCTCTTTTGCTAACTAATTCACATGTATTTAGCACAGACCTCTGTCTATACTCTAGTCACTAATGGTTTGTGGATAATGCTGACTTCCCATCACTTGGTGCTTCCCACTTCACTTTAAACTGTTGACTACACAATAATAATTTCTTGGACAGGTGGCTCAAGTGGATAAAGAAGCCAAGGCTGGAGAAGAGAGATCCTGGGTTCAAATTTGATCTCTGATATCTGGGTTCAAATCTGGGTTCAAATCTGATCTAACCGTGGGATCCTGGGCAAGTCCCTTAACCCCGATTGCCTAGCCCTTACAACTGATACCTTTAGTATCACCAATAGCCTTTGAACTGACGGGATACTTAGTATTGAGTCTTTGTTTTTTCAACTTTCACTTTCTGTCTTAGAATCAATACTGTATAGTATGGCTCTCAATTCACTGAGCTACCTAGTATCGATTCTAAGATGGAAGATAAGGGTTCAAAGTAATAATAATAATAATAGCAATAACAACAACAGCAATAATAATCTCCAAAAATTTATCATAATTTATTTATTTAATATTATATTTATTTATATATATAAATATATATATATTTATACTTATTCGTTTGTTATTGTTTATTTTATCATCATCATAATAGTAATTATTATTATTAGAGTTGACTGGGGTTCCAGACTCTACAGACCACTTCCATATCTGATAGAATGCTCATAGAAAAAGCAGAATAAGTAGGCAAGTGTCCTCCTTAGGGGACATGCGAGGAAACGGGCCCCAAAGAGGGAAGCAACTTGCCCAAGCTCACATAGAAATAGTGCCAAGAATAAAATCCAATTTCCCCAACTCGGATGATTTTTCTGCTGCTCTTAGCTGTTGCCCTCAGTTTTTCTTGGGAAACTTTCAGCTATTCTCTTTTGCTGATGCTCCTCAGAGGCCTTTGGTCCCCAGCTCCAGGCACACATGACAGGCGGGAAATTGCCACCTCCAACTCTGGCTTCAAGAGGATCCTTGGCTCCCTTCTGCTCTGACTCAGAAGGCCATCCTGCTGGTTTGGGAGAGGGCCACGGACCTCCCTCCTCAGCTGCTGCTGTAGGCCGGCTACGTCAAGGGGGAGGAAGGGAATAACAGTCTCCCATAAACCTCCCCGGGGCCTCTCCATCAACTCTTTGCCACTGCCAGATGGCTTTGGGTGGCCTAATTCCAACCAGAAAAGAGGGGCCATAGTCTCGAAATCTTCATTAAAAAAAAAAATCCCTGGGAGGGAGGAAGGAGAGGACAAAATCCCCACTGAGGAGTTTGGGGCTTTGCGCAGAGGAGGGCCGAGCGTTCGGTGCGAGTGTGGGAGTATTGGACCTGGAGTAAACAGCTGGCAAGGAGGAGGCCTGGGCCTGCCAAACCGGTCCCTGCAGCTACACAGGGACCTTTCAGGGCCTTGAGAATCTCCAGAGGGGCGGCTGACATTGTCTTCATGCTCCCCGCTCGTCTGTGAGAGGAGGTTGGAAACATTTTTTATTTTTCAAAGGGGAAACCAGAGCACCAAGTCCCAACTCCTCAGCCCACCTATTACCTGATTCCCCCTTCAGCGGCCCATGGTGGGGGTCTCCCGAGTGCTTTCTGAGCCTACCTGCAAGCCCTGAATTCCAAACATTTATTAATGAACTCTCTTGGGAAAACACAAACTTTAGAGGAGACACAGGACCTGCCCTCCCAAAGCTTCCATTCTAGTTGGGAAAGAAAGAAGAAAACACAGACATTGCTGTCATATATATATATATATATATATATTTATATTTATATTTATATATATATGTTACGTGGCATCTGATCTGAGAAGGGATAAACACCACCAAAGGGACAATTAGGTGGCACATTGGATAGGGTATTAGGTCTAGAATATATGTATGTGTGTATAAAATAATACTATGTGTGTACATATATATAATAATACTATTATGTAAAATAATATTACACACATATATAAAAATAATATATATGTGCATATATAAAATATCATGTGTATATAAAATAATAATATATAAAATAATATTATATAAAATAGTATTATACAAACTACTATTATATAAGATAATAATATTACATGTGTATATATAAAAATAATATATATGTATATTTATATAAAATAATGTGTGTATATAAATAATAACATTATGTAAAATATTGTGCATATATAAAATAATATATATGTGTATATATAAAAGAATATTATACAAATTACTATTATATAAAATAATATTAC
>NC_058130.1:57295409-57362633 GCF_016433145.1 Gracilinanus agilis
AAGAAAGAAAGAAAGAAAGAAAGAAAGAAAGAAAGAAAGAAAGAAAGAAAGAAAGAAAGAAAGAGGAAGGGAGGGAGGGAGGAAGAGAAAGAGGGGAATGAAGGAAGGAAGGAAAAGGGAGGGAGGGAAGGAAGGAAGGAAGGAAGAGAAAGGAAGGAAGGAAAGAAGAGAAAGGAAGGAAAGAAGAGGGAGGGAGAGAGGAAGGAAGGAAGGAAGAAAAAAGAGACAGTGAATTGTGGAAGTGAAGGTGCAGAGGGATTTGCTAACAACTAGAGGAGTTAAAAAATCAACAACCCTCTTTAAGGCACTATGGGCTGATCCTTGCAGGGAGCTATGGATTCCCAGAGGTGGGGGAAGGAGGAAGAATGCTTTAGGCATATGGAAAGGTAACAGAAAGGTAAGTGGTGGAATGCTGTGTATGGGGAATAGCAGAGGAGACAGGTTTGGGGCAAGTGTACAACTGGCCTGGAAATATAAGTCAGAGTCAGATGGTGAAGGGCTTTAAATACCAAACAGGGGAGTGAGTGTTGTATCTTACAGGCAATAGGGAGCCAGAGAAGCTTCAGCAACATGGTAGGACTTGTGCTTACGAATAGTAATCTGGTAGCTCTGTAGAGGATGACATTGGGAGAGGAGACACTTGACCCAGGATGATGGATCCAGAATCTCTTAGGAAAGTCAGTATCCCCCTCCTGATGAGACAGGAAAACGAGCTGAGCCACCCCAGCCTGTGTCATTTAACCAGTCCTGGAACAAAGCCTGGTGACTCAAGCTTGGCAATGTAGTTGGGTTACGCTTTGCAGGCTCTACTTGTGTCCAAACACAGAGGAAACAGCACCAGCTTGGAAGGCAGGAGGCTTGGGTTCAAGCTCTGGCTCAGCCACAACCTCACCGTGGGACCTGAGGACAGGGAGAGGGAAGAGCCTGAGAGAATGGTCTGTGTGAAACGGATGCCCGTAGTGATCACCAAGCCCAAACCCAGGGCTCCAGTGTACTCAACTGAGCCGGACTCAGGTACTCCTTTAGCCTGACTTGTGTCATATTTCCTTGCAGAGAGAATCAGAGCTTTCTTACCACTGCAGAATGAATGATGAGAAGAGCTAGTGGTTCTGGAGAGAGCGCCTTGTATCTGAAATCTGAGAAGTTGGGTTCAAATCCCAACTCAGCTCCCAAGAGAAGTCATTTCCCTTCTCTAGGTCTCAGTTTTCTTTACTACTTTAAAGAACAGATGAGACTCCAGAAGCTCTAAAACCCCTTCCAATCTTTGCCTTCTGTGTTTTCTGGAGCTCTAAGGTTCTAGATTCCAAGGTCCTATAATTCTATCTTTCCTGCTCTGCTATGCTCCAAGACTCCTTCCAACTCTAAATTTCAAGATTTTTATGAGATGAGAATGTGTGCCCCATCTCCTGGGTTCCAGGTTTTAATCCTCTCCATGCTTATTTTTCTCAGGCCTCTGCCTACCCCTCCAGGTACCTGGTTGTGGAATGCTCAATGACTCTTCAAATCATGACATTATTTTTGAGATTTCTAGTGAGTTTTGGGCAAGCAGAAGACCGTGTGGTATGGAGCAGAAAACAATGGATTTGAAATCAGAAGCTTGGGATCAGAGTTCAAATCCCAGCTTTCCTACTTATGTGGCCTTGGGCAAGTTCCATAACCTTGTGTTTCTGAGATATGAGATTTGGACTAGATGAGCTCAAAGATCCCTTCCAGCTCTAAATTGACTGGGGGGTGGGGCAGGTAGAAGAATGACCCTGAGGTCACTGCTATCTCCCCTCTCCATCCCGCACCCCATCTAGGCAGTAATAGAACCAGTGGAGAGAAAGGATTGAGGAGGGGGAAAGACTGAGAGAACATTCGTCCTTACTTAAGAAAGTTAATCCTTCTGGTGTTTTTTTCTACTTACAAAATGGTAGAGTTGTATTAGATGGTCTTAAAGTTCTTCTGCAATTCGGATTAAAATGCTATGAAATTCTACAATCTATAATCTTGTGTCAAGAATGAAAAGTTACAGTTGCCACCTATTGACTGTAGAGGGCAGACAGATGCTTACATTTTGCTTTTTCTTAGACTAGAAACATATACATATATTTAGAACCCTGTTCACTGTTTTCCATGATCCCAATCTGTTCCTTGCCCCAGAGGCCCAACTTTGATCACCAGTAGTCTTCCAGTGATACTCTCTGATTGTAAATCATGAAATGCCAGAATCTCCAAAAGGGCACAGAAAGAAACAGATAAGGATATGTAGGTTGTAGCTTATCGCCAATGGTCATTTAAAGGGAGAAAGGAGAAAAGATCCTACTAAGTGCTTTGCAAATATTATCTCATTTGATTATCACAATAACCCTGGAGGCAGGTGCTATTATTATCCCCATTTTACAGTTATGGAAAAGTGAGGCAGACAGATGCCATGTAACCTGCTCAGGATCACCTGGATAGTAAATGCTGTAAAGTATCACAAAAGATATCATTCAAAGAATATTGTTGGAAAAGGAAGTGGGCTGGTCATGTCACAAGAGTAAAGGATAATAGATAGAAAGCAGTGTGCTATTCTCTTTCCCATGAAATATTCATAGTTACAAATCCCCATAGTTGCCAAAGTGATATTTCTTTTCTTTTTCTTTTTTTTTTTTAAACCCTTAACTTCTGTGTATTGGCTCCTTGGCACTGACTCTCAATCCACTTAGCTACCAAGCTGCACCCCCCCCTTTTTTTTTAAAAACTCTTACCTTCTGTCTTGGAGTCAATACTGTGTATTGGCTCCAAGGCAGAAGAGTGGTAAGGGTAGGCAATGGGGGTCAAGTGACTTGCCCAGGGTCACACAGCTGGGAAGTGGCTGAGGCCGGATTTTAACCTGGGAACTCCCATCTCTAGGCCTGACTCTCAATCCACTGAGCTACCCACCCGCCCCCTAAAGTGGTATTTCTGAAACAGGTCTCATCACATTATCCCCTCATTCAAACAGCAACAGTGACTCCCTATTGCCTCTTGCTTCTAGGATCTAATCTAATTTCCTCTCTGGTATTTAAAAATAAATTAGCTATTTATTCATTTTTATTGAAAAATTTTAATTAATCAATTTAGAATATTTTTCCATGGTTACATGATTCATGTTCTTTCCCTCCTCTCCTCTCCCCTCCATCCCCCATAGCCAATGAGCAATTCCACTGGGGTTTTCATGCATCACTGATTAAGACCTATTTCCATATTATTAATATTTGCATTAGGGTGATCACTTAGAGTCTACATCCCCATCAACCCATGTGTTCAAGCAGTTGTTTTTCTTCTGTGTTTCTCCTCCCACAGTTCTTCCTCTGAATGTGGCTAGTTTTCTTTCTCATACGTCCCTCAGCCTTGCTCTGGACCCTTGCATTGCTGCTAGTAGAGAAGTCCACTGTAATCGATTGTGCCATAGTGTATCTGTCTCCATGTAGAATGTTCTCCTGGTTCTGCTCCTTTCACTCTGCATCAGTTCCTGGAGGTCGTTCCAGTTCACATGGAATTCCTCCAGTTCATTATTCCTTTCAGCACAATAGTATTCCATCACCAGCATATACCACAATTTGTTCAGCCATTCCCCAAATGAAGGACATTCTCTCATTTTCCAATTTTTTGCCACCACAAAGAGCGCGGTTATAAATATTTTTGTACAAGTCTTCTTCCTTATTATCTCTTTGAAGCATGCTATTTATTTTTAATGTATTTTTTAAATTTTGAGTTCCCTTTTACCTCTCATGATGACGGCCCAGGATGCAGTGGATGACCTTGGCATCTTTGATGTTTGACCAAGCCCTAAGTATTCCATAGCACCTGCTTTGGTGGCTTTCATAGATGTTGGAACAAATTGTTCTCACCTTGGGGAAGCCTTCACATTCTTAAGGTAGACATTCCCCCTAACTCACCAATGGGTCTGAGGTCTGCTGGTTACCCTCAGCCTGGTTTAGTCCATGTGGGATGTGCTTTAGTTTCCTGGGGCCACAGGTGAGAGTAGGGTAAAAAAGGGATCCCCAAAAAGGGAGCAGTCCTGAAAAGGGATCGGCAAGCCCTCACACCAGTCCTCCCTGAACATCCCCTTTCTACTGAAACATGTTAAAAAGGAAGATTACTAGTTGGTCACTTGAACCCCCTAGGCAGGATTTATGGGGGGACATCGACAAGAGTCCCTTAGGAGCCCACGTGTATTGGGAGATCTGCACCATTGGAGGGATTGCCCCTGTTGATGAGATCATCCATCCAGGATCAGGGAAGTATAAGAAGAATAAGTCACTCAGTAGCTCCCAAACTCTTCTTCCTGAACAAAGAGATCCCAAAGGTAAATGGGAGCCATTCACCCGGTATGCCCCTCTGGACAAATCACAGAGGAGTTTGTATGAGATGATAAATAGTTTTACTTGGGAAAAAAGTGTAGCTCAACAGAACATACCCATTTCATGTCCTTAATTGGCTTAGCAAAAATGCAAAGCCAGCAAAGTGCTGTTCTGGGACAGTTTGCTCAAGAGGAGTGATGGGGATAAATGGGGCCAAGGTTGTTTAAGTAGAAGCTTCACAGCTTTATGGGGCTGTTTGCTTATAATGTATTAACAACAATACTGGCTGACATTTTATGGAATGCTTTTAAGATTTACAAAGTACACTATGTACATGAACTTGTTAGACCCTCCCAGCCTGTGAGGTAATTGCTAAAGGTATTATTAACCCCATTTTACAGATGAGGAAACTGAGGTGGAGAGAAAAGAAATAACTTGCCCAGGATTATGTAGCTAGGAAATAGGATCATAGGACCTCGGGTTCTTAGAACTAGAATTGAGAAGGGAGATAGAAATCATGTAGTCCCCAACTATCTCATTTTACACATGAGGAAACTGAGGCAGAAAGGGGTTAAATGGCTTGTCTGAGTATTTCTAGTAACAGAGCAGGGAATACAATCTGAGGCAGACTCCAAGTACAGAATCCAATTCACTAATGGACAACATTCTGTGGTTGCATTTATGTAGAAAATCAGTATTGCTTAGTGGAACGAACACTGGCCTGGCAGTCAGGAGACCTATGCTGAGTCAATAGTTCTGTCCAACTCATTATCCATGAAACCTCATACGCTAGCTACTTAACCCATCTGGGTCTCAGTTTCTTCATCTATAAAGTGGGGCTAATACTATGTGTTTTCCAGGTCTGTTGCAAAATAGAATAAAAAAGAATTAGGTTTGTCCAACTTGGCTCCAGAAGACAGAATTAGGAACAACCCATGGAAGAGTTTGAAAGGCAGATCAACTCCAAGTAAGGAAAACTGTCCCACAGACACCTATAGGAATCCCTTAAGTAGATCCAACTTCCCCAGAAAGTAGTGGACTTCCCCTCCCCTGAGGTCTTCAGGCTGATGCTGGATTTGGGGGAGATTGTAGGCAATGAGGTGGATAGAACTCTGAACTTGAAACCAGGAAAATGGGAGTTTACCTTCTACCTCAGTCACTTTCCTGTCGGTGGAATTTGGAGCAGGCCCTGCCCTGAAACTCTCTTGTCCTCAGTATTCTCATCTATTAAATGGGGATAACAATAGCACCTTCTTCCCAGAGTTGTTGTGAGGATTAAGTGAGATAGCCTATGTGAGGTTTTATTGTTGTTCAGTCCTGTCCAACTCTTCCTGGTCCCATTTGGGGTTTTCTTGTTGAAGATCCTGGAGTGGCTTGCCATTTCCTTCTCCAGCTCATTTTACAAATGAGGAAACTGAGGCAAACAGGGTGATGCAATTTGCCCAGAGTAACACAGCTAGTAAGTGTCTAAGGCCAGATTTGAACTCAGAAAAAATGAGTCTTCATGACTCCGGATCTAGATCTCTCTCCAGAGTGCCATCTATATAAATGCTAATGTTCTTGGGAATTTTTTAAATTTCCTTTTATTATTTGAGACTCAGGGCAGTTCCTCCAGCAAGTCTTGGTTAATCTGTCTTAATATTAACCTCCCCTGAACAAAAGTTGTCCCCTGGGATGTACAATTTGATTTAAGAGCCTTAGGCATAAAGAATCTCAGTCATCGCTTCTTTCTTTCTTCCTTCCTTCCTTCTTTTCTTTCTTTCTTTCTTTCTTTCTTTCTTTCTTTCTTTCTTTCTTTCTTTCTTTCTTTCTTAACCCTTAACTTCTGTATATTGGTGGGTGGGCAATGGGGGTCAAGTGACTTGCCCAGGGTCACATAGCTGTGAAGTGTCTGAGGCTTGATTTGAACCTAGGACCCCCCGTCTCTAGGGCTGACTCTCAATCCACTGAGCTATCCAGCTGCCCCTCATCCCTTATTTCTTAGTGAGATGTACTTCTTCCTTTTCAAGCAGCCTATTTATAATTTAAAATATAGTTTAGTCTGTAACCTGACTTAGTTTCCCTCTAAAGTCTGTTTGATAAGGTTTGTTTCCTTAGTGGTGGACATATGAGATCATGGCTGTTTAACTACATTTGTTCAACTTTTAGGACCTTGAGGGAAGTATGGGCTTCTTGGTCTATCTTTTCTTTAGCTTCTAAGATCCAAAAGGACTATAGAAGATTGAAATAGATAAATGAATTATTTCTCTGTCACGCTGATGTAAGTTTGCCTTACATCATAAGAAAGCTTGAGAGACTCTTACTCAGATTTTCTCTAAGCCCTGAACCTATGCTTGAGCAGAAAATAAAATTCAGGTTTGGTCTCTATACTTTCTGCCTTGTGGTGAAGATATAAGTGTCAGTAATGAACCCAGAGAGGGGCTATTTTCCCTGTAACACTAGGCATTTTTTGTGTTTTAGGGAGGAGTTCCCTATGGCTTCCAACTATGAGGTTCCAAAGTATAAAGTATCATAGATATAGAGCTGGAAAGGACCTTTAGAGTCATAAAATTCAAATCTGGCCTCAGACACTTCCTAGCTGTGTGACCCTGGGCAAGTCACTTAACCCCCATTGCCTAGCCCTTACCACTCTTCCACCTTGGAACCAATACACAGTTTTGAGTCTAAGAAAAAAGATAAAGGTTAAAAAAAAGAGAGTCATAAAATTATAGGATCATAGATCTTGAATTGGAAGGGACGTCAGATTCCATCTAGCCCTCATTTTAGAGGTGAGGAAACCAAGTCCTAGAAAAATTGAGTAATTTGTTCAAGGTCTTAGGGGTAGCAGTGATTTGAAGCCAAGTCCTCTGACTCCCAATCCAGTCATCTACACTGCACCATGCTGCTTCCTAGAAAGTGTCATAAAAATGGAAATAATGATTAGAACTTGTTACAGGGCAGCTGGGTGGCTCAGTGAACAGGGAGCCAGGCTTATAGACAGGAGGTCTTGGGTTCAAATTTGACCTTATACACTTCCTAGCTGTGTAACCCTGGGCAAGTCACTTAATTCCCATTGCCTAGCCTTTACCTCTCTTCTGCCTTGGAACCAATACATGGTATTGATTCAAAGATGGAAGGTAAAGACTAAGAAAAAGAAAAGAAAAGAAAAAAAAAAGAACTTGTTACAATAATATGAAGGAATCATTTAAGAAGAATTCATTCAGAGAGATAATCAGAAGTAAAAAAAAGTTCAAGAATTCAAACAAAGGACCTTAAAAGCCTAAGGAAGCCTGTCCCTCCCTCTCCCAACCCTATGTTGCCTTTTCTTTTCTGTCATCAGAACTGGGATTCCTCTGGCTAACAAGGTTCTTGGAAGATGCCTCCTGAGATACCCAGTTCCTCCCACCATCTTCTGGTCATTGGTTTGGAATTCCTTAAGAGAACTTTTCTTGTTTCTCCAGAGTAGGTATCTTCGAAGTGTCAGGCTCAGGCTTGACATGAACCTTCTCGGTGGCTCCCAGGGATCTGCAAGTCCTGAGAGAGAAAAGGCTCTTACATGAGAGGAGCAGAAAAATCCATCCCAATTTAAGTGAAGCGATTCATTCACCAATCAATAATACATAATCAATTGGCACAGTGAACGATACTGATTCACGGCTCCACCAACAATTCACCAGTGTGCCTATCTTCCCCAGACCCCTCTAACATAGACTCTTCTCATCTTTTGTACTCTTTATCAGTTTGAAAGGTGTGAGGTAAAACCTTAGGGTTATTTTTTATTGGAATTCCATTATTGCAATCCATAGACTATTGCCAGGGCTGGAGATATAAAGACTCATCTCCTGGAGTTCAGATCTGGCCTCGGATACTTACTAGTTGTGAGACTCTGTTTGCCTCAGTTTCCTCATCTGTAAAATGAGTTGGAGAAGGAAATGGCAAACCACTTCAGTATTTCTGCCAAGAAAACCCAGAGTAGGGTCATGAAAAGTCCAACACAGCTAAAAAGCAACTGAATAACCAGACAGTCTATTGTCCCACCACATCGTACTAGAGTAGGACCTCCATAAAAGGGGGACTCTGTTTTAAATTCTAAGAAGGACATCATCTTGGAGACCAGATTTTCTAGGCAGGATTTAAACAATAGTAAGGCAACTGGAGCCAAGTACCTCTACATGGTAGGCAGGCTCTGAGTGATTAAAAGCAGAAGCAGATATTCTACAATTTTTTTTTCATTGTCACTTTGGTTCCCCCCGTCTCCTTTTGGTTCACTGGTACAAGTTACTTTTGAAAAAAATCTCATTTTTTAAAAACTGAAACAAAAAGGAAAAAAAAAAAAACCTTTTCCCAAACCTCTTTCAAGACAGAAAAAGGTGAAAGGGAGGAAGGAAGACTGGATCTGCTCTATGGCCACCCAATCTTGTTGGTCTAATCCCAGAGCTCTGAGGAGGCCCCAGGCTCTTCTCTTTTGAGACTTGTCTGGACTGGTTGTAGGGAAATTCCTGCTGGTCTATGTATCGGCTGCTCCCTTCTCCTCAGCATCCTTATCCCTTATCCTCCTTATCCCTTATATCTCCTTATCCCTTCTCCTCAGCATCTCCTGGGGCCTGGGAAATAAACAAGAGAAAAGAAACATCTCTATAAGTAACTCAAAGATGGAGCAGTATGACAGATGAGTATGTTTGTTCTAGGGAAAGGGAAAATAATTTCCTTTGTCTGAATATGTTTAAGACCAAACTTTTTGTTGTTTGGTTGTTTTTCAGTCATGTCTGACTCATTGTGACCCCATTGGGGGTTTTCTTGACAGAGATACTGGAGTGGTTTACTATTTCCTTCTTCAACTCATATTAAAAATGAGGAAACTAGGAGCATGAATAGGCAATTTTCAGATAAAGAAATCAAAACTATCAATAAGCACATGAGAAAGTGTTCTAAATCTCTAATAATTAGAAAAATGCAAATCAAAACAACACTGAGGTATCACCTCACACCTAGCAGATTGGCTAAAATGATAGCAGGGGAGAGTAATAAATGCTGGAGGGGATGTGGCAAAATTGGGACATTAACGCATTGATGGTGGAGTTGTGAACTGATCCAACCATTCTGGATGGCAATTTGGAACTATGCCCAAAAAGCTCTAAAAGACTGCCTGTCCTTCAATCCAGCCATAGCATTGCTGGGTTTGTACCCCAAAGAGATCATAAATAAAAAAGACTTGTACAAAAATATTTATAGCCATGCTTTGTGGTGGCAAAAAACTGGAAAACGAAGGCATGCCCTTCAATTGGGGGAATGGCTGAACAAATTGTGGTATATGCTGGTGATGGAATACTATTGTGCTCAAAGGAATAACAAACTGGAGGAATTCCATGTCAACTGGAATGACTTCCAGGAATTGATACAGAGTGAAAGGAGCAGAGCCAGAAGAACATTGTACACAGAGACTGATACACTGTGGTAAAATTGAATGTAATGGACTTCTGTACTAGCAGCAATTCAATGATCCAGGAAAATTCTGAGGGATTTATGGAAAAGACGCTGCCCACATTCAGAGGAAGAACTACAGGAGTGGAAACACAGAAGAAAAGCAACTGCTTGAATACATGGGTGGTGTAGACTTGAAATGACCACACCAATGCAACTATCAATAATATGGAAATAAGTCTTGATAGATGACACATGTTAAAACCAGTGGAAATGTGCATTGACTATGGGGTGGGGGTGAAGGGGAAAGTAAAAACATGAATCATGTAACCATGGAAATTTTTTCTAAAAAAATAAAATATTAAAATGTAAAATAAAATAAAAATGAGGAAACTGAGGCAAATAGGGTTAAGAGACTTGCCTAGGGTCACACAGCTTATAAATTCCTGAGTGCCAATAGTAAGTCTCAATATTAGTCACTCAACAAATACTTATTACAGAATCATAGATTTATAAAATATGAAACCTAGAAGGAACCTTAGAACATAGACTATTATAATCTATCAGCAAGCATTTGTTGGGTTCTTAATTATATATCAAGTATCATAATAAGCTCTGGGGATATACAGGAAGGTAAAAAATAGCCTCTGCCCTCAAGGAGCTTATATTCTAAAGGAGGAGACAACAAATAAATAACAGAGGGAGTGGATGAAAAGAGACCTGAGAAGGAAGATATTAACTCCTGGGGGAACTAGGAAGGGCTTCCTGCAGAAGGGCAAACTTGAGAAGAATAGTTGGCATTCCCCAGTAATTAATGGTCAAAAGAAATAAACAACCAGTTCTCAAAAGAACTGCAAACTCTTAACTATTGTAGGAATGTTCCAAATCACTACTATGTGGATGCAAATAAGGAAAGCAAATAAAAATAACTCTGAGTTTTACTTTATGCCTTGCAAACTGTCAAAGATGACAACAGATGAAAATAGTTTATATTAGAGAGGTTTGGGAAAGATAGGCATACTGGTGCATTATTGGTGTAGCTATGAGTCAGTATAACTATTTTGGGAAGCAATTTGCAATTATGCAAATAAATTGACCAAGATGTTTATACCCTTTGACCCAGAGATTCCATCACTACCAAGGAGGTCATTGATAAGAAGAAAGTTCCTAAACACACCAAAATATTTATAGCACTACTTTTTGTGGTAACAAAGAATTGCAAACAAATTAAATGCCTGGGAAATGGCAAAATAAATTATGGCACATAAATGTAATGGAAAATTACTGTGCTATAATGATTTGGAAGCAAAATTACTATGTATAATGATTTGGAAACAAAAAAACCATGACATTAATTAAATTGCTAATGTTTCTATAGCATATATATATGTATTGACAATATGCACACACATACACATAGTGCTTTAAGTTTGCAAAGTATTTTTACAAAAAATTTTGCAAAGCAATTTATTTTGACCCACACAATAATTCTGTGAGATAGGTGCTACTATTATCCCCATTTCACAGATTAGATAATTGAGAGAAAGAGACTTCCTTAGATTGGACACCCAGATTTGAACTCAATTTTTCCTGCCTCCAAGATCAGTGCTATCATAGAACACAGAATCATAGGATGATAGACTTAGAGCTGGGAGAGTCTTTAAAATTGATCCAGCCTACAGACGAGGGAAGCTAGCCCCAGAGAGGTGATGTCATTTGCCCAGGATCAGTCATATAGGTAATAAATGTCTTAGGTAGGATTTGAATCCAAGTTTTCCAGATTCAAAGTCCCCACAGCTGGAAAGGAGCTTAGGACATGGAATAGTAGAGGTAGATGGGGGTAGGAGTAGGAGGGAAGGGAATTAATGTTTATATTACACCTACTATGTGCCAGGCACTATGCAAAATGCCTGATTTGAGGTTCGGTGAGTCTCACAACCCTGTGAGGTAGGTGCTATTATTATCTCAATTTTACAGATGAAGAAACTGAGGCAGATGAAGATTGAAGGTCATATGGGGGGCAGCCACATGACATAGTGAATAGAGCACCAGGCCTGGAGTTGGGAGGCTGAGTTCAAATATGGACTCAGACACTTCCTAATTGTGTGATTCTGGGCAAGTCACAACCTCAATTACCAAGTCCTTACCTTTCTTCTGCCTTGGAAGCAATACACGGTATTGATTCTGAGGTGAAAGGTAAGGATTTAAATTTTTAAAAGAAGTCACAGAGGTAGTGTTTGAAATGATCACTTGCAATTGTCTTAAGATTGGATCTGGGGGGCAGCTGGGTAGCTCAGTGGATTGAGAGCCAGGCCTAGAGCCGGGAGGTCCTGGGTTCAAATCTGGCCTCAGACATTTTCCTAGCTGTGTGACCCTGGGCAAGTCACTTGACCCTCATTGCCTACCCTTACCACTCTTCTGCCTGGGAGCCAATATATAGTATTGACTCCAAGATAGAAGGTAAGGGTTTTAAAAAAAAATTGGATTTGAACTCAGATCTAGGTCCAGGACTCTATCTATCCACTGTGCTGCCTCCAAGATGGGGCTTTAGAACATAGAATGTCAGCACTGGAAGAGCCTTAGAGATCATCTAGTCCAACTTTCTCTTTTTATAATTGAAGAAAACGAATGGCGTATGGGGTTAAATGACCTGCCCATGGGCACACAGCTAAGAAGTGGTAGTGCAGGATTTGTCCCTTGGGGTCTTCTGAGCCTAAGGCCATCACTCTTTTCACTATGGCTGTTATTTCTAGCATCATAACCAGTGATTAAATGGAGGGGGGGGGGGAAGGGGTTATACAATCAACTGACACCGGGCATCAGGATCTCAATTAGAATGGGGTGAATGGAGCTGGCCTCCATGTACAATTCCCCTCCTGGGACAGGTGTTCCTCACCAGGAGAGAGAGTTTCTGGGGTGCCACTGTCTCCTCAGGCTCCCTAAGATTTTGAGTGCCCTCTTCTGGTACAACTGAGGTAGGGACTGTGCCCATTTCAGCAGCACTTGTGGCTCTTCCCACCTCCCCTCACTACCCTGTTTACACCCCTCTCTGGACCTCTTTCTATTCTCTCCTGGGACTGAGTTTGGTTCTCTTCCCCACTCCCACCCCGACCCACCAAGTGAATTTCCCCCAAGGTAAATTGCAGCTAGTTATGGCTTTGCTGTGCATAAATGAACTTTTCCATAATCTCTTCATCCTCTTCACGAGAGTGGCACTGTGGATAGAGTGCCAGGTCTGGAGTCAGGAGAACCTGGGTTCAAATTTGACCTCAGACACTTGCTAGTTGTGGGATCCTGGGTGAATCACAACCCCTGCTTACCTAGCCCTTGCCCTTCTGCCTTGGCAGAAAGTAAGGGTTGGGGGCACCTGGATGGCTCAGTGGATTGAGAGCCAGGCCTAGTGATGGGAGGTTCTAGGTTCAAATCTGGCCTCAGACACTTCCCAGCTGTGTGACCCTGGGCAAGTCACTTAACCCCCACTGCTTAGCCCTTACCACTCTTCTGCCTTGGAGCCAATACACAGTATTGACTCCAAAATGGAAGGTAAGGGTTTAAAAAAAGAAAGAAAGAAAGGGTTAAAAAAAAAAGACTATGAGGCTCCAGTCTCTCCTTTTCTCTCCCCTACTAGGACATCTGCCCTGCCAGTTGTTTAAATTGTAGCAATGGCTGGCTTTGTATTGAAGCAGCCATGCTCTCCTCTGTCCCCTCCTTGCAGCCCTTACTGTTCTCTTTTCAGTTCCTCATCATGCCCCAGAAACCTCTTCCTGGAAGATGGCTTCAGTCCTGGAACTCAGACTTCAGAAGTACCCTGTGGCTCTAGGGTCCTACTCTCTGACTGATGGGTAGAGAGCTCCTCCCAGAACCCACCTTTAAGCATGGCGCCCAAGCTAGCCATCTCTTCATTTCCCACCTGGCTGCACTCTCGTGGACTCTGTCATACTGAAGCCTCACCAACCTGCAAATTCCCATCAGCCCTGGGACTGCCATTTCATCAGTCCTCTCTGTCACTAGGACCCCTATGAGTGAAGGACAGAGGGGAAAGCTTGTCCCCAAACCTCTGTTTGAGGAAGCTGCCCCAGCCAGGCATCTCTTCACCCCTTTAGCCTCCATCATGCCCCGGCACTGGGTACCTTCCCTCCCCACCTCTCCACCTCCTTCTTTTTTCCCTTTCCCTTTACATGTTGTCTTCTCCAGATAGACAGTAAGTTCCTTGAGGGCAGGGATTGTCTGCTTTTGGATTTGTATCCTGAGTGCTTAATATTTACCAGCTAACTGACCAAAGCAACTTGCCCAGTGTCACCTAGCTAGCTCAGAGCAGAGCTGAGAAAAATTTCCAGACTCCCTGCCTCTACCTAGCATGGTACTCTTTAAGGCCCACGTCCCTCTCCCTCAGTTTCTGGACCTTTCATCTTGGTCACATTCCTCTGCTCCTACTCCATCTGGCGCCCTTTGGAAAATGTGGCCCTCACTGACCAGAAGCAGAGAACTGTGGGACGGCTGCCACATTTCTTTTAATCCAGCCTAAGATCAAATCACCCTTTTTTGGCAGTCACATCACACTCCTGTTGGTGCATAATATTGAGGTCCTCTCATCTAAAATCTTTAGGTCTTTTTCATGTGACTTGCCTTTAAGTGCCATCTTCCCAATCCTGTTCTTGGGCAGCTGGGTTGGTTGTTTATTTTTTAAACCAAGTACAATCTCATTCCATTTATCCCTGTTGAAGTTCAGGTTATTATTTTCGTTTTTTAATTTTTTCCCATAGTTACATGATTCTGGTTGTCTCTCACTCCTTATTATTCATTTTAAAGATCCCTAGATCTAGACTTAGAAGCGACCATAGTCCAACACTCTTATGAAAAGAAACCACTCATTAGATGAAGAAACTGAGGCCTGAGTGACTTGCCCAAAGGTAGGCATCATCAAAGACAAGATTTGAACTCAGGTCCTCAGACTCCAAAATCGCTGTACTAAACTGTGTTCCCCCCTACCCTCCCATTTGATTTTCATTCATATTCTGGTCCCTTGAGAGGCTAGAGGGAATAGGGAGAATGATCCTCCTTGAGAAAATAGAATACAGAAATATAAAAGAATATTACAGGAAGCTATTCAAATCCAGGAAAAAGATAAATGTATTTGGAATCAAATCAAGCCCAAAGAAACTGTAACATAACTGGATCTGGAGGATGTAAGACACAAACACTGTTTTCATGATTGGAAACTCTTTATTTTGATGCCTTTACACTCCCAGCATGTTACATTTCTTGCTACATAGTCCTTGATCATATTTATCAGCTTGAATAGTTGAAGAAACTGTAGATCTCTGTGTGACTCAACAGTTTGGTCAAAGTATCCCATCCCCTCTGGCTCAGATGGTGGTTCTGAGCCTAGATGGCTCTTCTTTGAATTCAGATGCTGTTTGGGGAAGCCAAACCAATAAATACCACTTGGCTGGAGATTGTCTAGCAAACTGGGAGCCCAAAGTCAAGGGCCATTGCAGACCAGATCAAAGCTGGGAGGAGCCCCAAGGACACTCTACCGAGACCAGCCTTGTCTTCCAAGGCTTTTCCAGTGAAGTCTTCTTTCTTCAGAAGATCAGAACCAGGCAGGTGGGAGGACACAGACCCTCTCCAACCCTCTCCTATTTCCCTTTCCCTCCCTTTGATTATTATTTTATCTCGAGGCAAATAGGGTTAAATGACTTGCCCAGGGTCACACAGCTAGCAAATATCTGAGGCTGGATTTGAACTCAAGGAAAATGAGTCTTCCTATTTCCAAATCAGTGCCCTATACATCGTGCCACCTAGCTGCCCCTCCTTCCCCTTAATTATCGCCAACCCTTAGAATGAAACTGGCATGAGCTTGGGACCTGATGATCAGACTTCTCAGGTGATGCTGCAGGACATGTTTTTCTTTCTCTCTGCCAGGGTGTGTAGAAGTGTAGGGTTCCTGGGGTTGTTCTGCAGTGATTGATTTTGTGATTTCTGGATTGATGGTCCCAAGTGCAGCCTGATGCCAGCTGAACTCCAGAAACCAACGTCTCAGTCTGACCTGCGGAAACCTGTGAGGCGAAGGACAGAAAGTGAAAAAATGTTTCTCCCTCTCTCTGCCGCCAAAGTAGTCCCTTAAAATGAGAACAATGGAGTTGCTTTGGGTTCGGGTCTCCAAGATGTCCTATTTGACCCATTTATTTCTTCTTAGAACTAATTCGATTTAGTGATTAACTGCGTAGTTGTTTCAATGCATAATAACAATATACATAAAAACAGGAATTAGTTGCAATCGGTATTCTACTATTTTGATAGCATGCAATAAATACCTCTGGAGGGTCATCGGGGTAGAGCTAGAATATCATGTCATCTAAGAGTCCTTAACCTGGGATCAGTCAACTTTAAAAGGAAATTTAAAAAAAATGTATATTTCAATCTAATCAGTTTTCTTTGCAGTTATAAGTATTTTATTCAAAATCTTCACTTTAAAAATGACTAAATAGGGGGCAGCTGGGTAGCTCAGTGGATTGAGAGCCAGGCCTAGAGACAGGAGGTCCTAGGTTCAAATCTGGCCTCGGACACTTCCAGCTGTGTGACCTTGGGCAANGGAGGTCCTAGGTTCAAATCTGGCCTCGGACACTTCCAGCTGTGTGACCTTGGGCAAGTCACTTGACCCCCATTGCCCACCCTTACCAATCTTCCACCTATAAGTCAATACACAGAAGTTAAGGGTTTAAAATTTTAAAAAAAATGACTAAATATTATTAAGTATTTATTAAACAACTTAATTTATGAGTTTAATGAAAGAAATAGCTAAATGTTATTAAATAATTTCATTAATTAGCTTAATTAAACAGAGCTAAACATTATGAAATATAAAATAGTTTAATTTATTATTTAAAATAAATGTTTAAATATTTTAATTAAGTATTTTCATTTAGCATTTTTAATAAATATTTAAATATTAGAATGAAATAGTTTTATATATTAGTTTATTTAAATACCTAAATATAGCCATTCAATTAATTGATTATTTAATATTAATAATTGATTATTTGATATTAATAATTTAGTATTAGTGATAATTAATAAAATAATAACAATAGATTTTATTAAATAAATTATTTATTTTAAAAGTTTTTTGCCCCTGAGAATCCATAGGGTTTCCCAGACAGCCAAAGAGGCCCAAGACCTAAAAGGTTAAAACCCATTTGATAGAGTAGAGGCAGCTAGTTGGTTTGGTGAATTGAGAACCACCTAGCTGCCCCACCACTGATATTTGAGCTACACCCCAACCCCGCAAGGTAGATACTGAAAGGATCATCATCTCCATTTTATAGAGGAATTGAGGGGCTTGGTGGAAACCACACAACTGATAAGGGTCAGAGGCAGGACTTAAAACCTGGTCTTCTGAACTATCGGGTCATAGATTTAGAGATGGAAGGGACCTAGTCATGGCGAAGCTTTTAGAGGGGTGGGTGATGTGAGAAATGCCTTCAAGTGCCTGTGAGAGAGGGAGGGGAATGGCTTGGCCCCGAGTTCCTCTGGCTTTCTAGTAACAAACTCTTGACGAATTCTGTGCTGGGGTGATGGCACACGTGTCCACAGAATGGGCTCTTAGTCCCCCCTCTGGCACCTGTGCCATAAATATGCCATCACAGACCTAATCCAATCTCTTGTTTTACAGCTGAGGAAGCCGAGGTCCACAAAACTCATGTGTCTTGCCCAGGGTCACACATTTAGTAAATATCTGGGAAAGGATTCAACTTCAGCTCTCCTTGACTCCAGTTCCAGCACTCTACCACTGGGCCACCAAGTTGACTTATTATAATTTTTTTTTAAACCCTTAACTTCTGTGTATTGGCTCCTAGGTGGAAGAGTAGTAAAGGTGGGCAATGGGGGTCGAGTGACTTGCCCAGGGTCACACAGCTGGGAAGTGTCTGAGGCCAGCTTTGAACCTAGGACCTCCTGTCTCTAAGCCTGACTCTCAATCCACTGAGCTACCCAGCTGCCCCCTGACTTATTATAAATTAAGAGCCAGAAGTTTTGGGATTCAAGTCCTGGATCTGTTAGATGACTGATTTTTATTCTTCCAGGCTTCACTTACTTCACCTAAAAAAAATGGGGATTATAACCTCTCTTCCTGCTTCCCCTCAAGATTTATTATGAAAATAAATGAGATCATGGATGTCAAAGGGCTTTGGGGATAACAAGTCAGGGAGGGATCATCATTATTACCATCAGGAGACTTTGCCAGAGCAGAGTATCAGTGTCTAAAAGCAAAGGAATCATGGGGATTCAGGAAAAGTTCAAAACTTACCTATGAGTCTTATTTTCTGAAAGAGGGGGATAAAGCCTTGAAGGACTCTGTGAATCCGGTACACTGTTTAGAAACAAAAATGGGATTCATTAAGGTCATTGAATCAGAGCTAGAATAGTATTCAGAGGCTGTTTAGTCCAATGCTGCAATTAAGATAAGTGACTGACCCACCAGTTCAGGGCCCCTCTACTCCCTTATCTCTCAGATATTCCCTAAACTTTCTGTGGAAAGAAAAGCAGAACCATAACTAGGGCAAAGTGACAGGAGCTTTGTCATAGGGTGACAATTTCCATGAGGTAGCATATTTTCTCTCTGCAGTTTCCCTCTGGTCCATTGCCCCAACTCCTTCCTGTCCCCCATAAACCCATATCATTGTAGGGCAACAACACTGGGATGTTACTCTATGGCTCCTGTCACTGTGACAACTATCTTCCTGGATCATTTTTCTCCTATTTGCTGCTTAACATTTCCACCTCATCTTGTCTAGAGGGGTTGAGAGTCAGGAATTATTGGTTAAGATAGTTTCGGACTTATAGATTGGAATGCCTTGGACGCATCTTATCCTACTACCCAGGGGAACTGCATCTGATCACTGCAGTCTGTTCTCTGCTCCCCCAACCCCAGTCATTCACTTGACTAAATTCGTCCCAGAAACAAGAATTGCTAGTTATGGCCTTCATAGCACCACTTGACTTTACTACTTAGTGTGGAGTAAGACAATAGCCTCCCCTGCTTCTGGATCCATGTTCTAGGTAACTGCTAGAAGCAACGAGCCCAGAGTGGTTGAGTTACAACCATATTTCTAGGACTTTTCTTAAAGAGCAAAGCTGTGACAACTGGGAAATTTGTGTTGAGTGTCCTCCTGGTCCTTCTCTCACTCTCTTTTCTTTAACCTTTATCTTTTGTCTTAAAATTGATGCTAAGGATCAGTTCTAAGGCAAAAGAGCAGTAAAAGCTAGACAATTTAGATTAAGTGACTTGCCCTGAGACACCCAGCTAGGAAGTGTCTGAAGTCAGATTCGAACCCAGGACTCCCATCTCTAGGCCTGACTCTCTATCTTTGGAATAACTTAGCTGCCTCTGTCCCTCCATATTCTCTCTCTCTCTCTCTCTCTCTCTCTCTCTCTCTCTCTCTCTCTCTCTCTCTCTCTCTCTTCTTACCTTCTGTCTTAGAAAGAAGCAAGGTAAAGGCCTGGCTCTCTATCCTAGCTGTCTCTTATGTACTTAGTTTTGCAAACGATCTGAAACTCTTTTTGGAAGTAGATTAGGTATAAATGCTAAGTGAGGCCAATATCATGGACACTTTGCAATATGCTGCTTACAACTACAGCAGGCCAAGTTACCATGTGGTGGGACCACCCAGATCCATGGGGTATCTTAAGTCTTACTTACCTAGACCAAAATATATTCCAATGGTTTCCAGAGAAGCAAAGGTGAGCAAGCCAACGCCCAGAGACATAAACCAATCTGGGAAGTCAATCAAGGGAGAAAGTGGATTAGTTTCTGTACTAGCTCTCATGTGCCTCTCACTCCTCTTTACCCCCAAGCCTGCCTTACCTGCAGAATAGTGATAACAAACTAGCAGGGACCCAATAGCAAAACAAAGGAGAACAAAATGGAAAAATTCATCTGAAAAGGCAAGAACCAAAAATTAATCTGTCATACTCAATAGAAATGATCCACTTAAGAAATTTAAATAATTAAAGGAATAATTAAATTTAATTCATTAAAAACTATATATAATATTGATGTAAATAATTAAAGGAATGATTGGATTTACAAAAAGGAGTTTCCACAGGGAGTTATTAACTTATCTGTAACTGAAAACTCCCTGAGAACAGGGACCATGTGTTACCTAAAAATTATATCTCCCTTGCACCTAGTATACTGCTCTGTATACAGTAGGCCTTTAATAAATGTTGATTAAGTTTGAACTCATGTCCTACCTGTGCAACTCTGCATCTTAGTTTCCTCAATTATAAAATGTAGAGGTTGAACTAGATAGCTGCTAAGATCCTTTCTAGCTTTAAATGAATAAATCACCTACGAATTCTGCTTTACCATCTATTCCCCACAAACTCTTAATGAATGCTTACATTTATCCCAGTCTCATTTTTCTTAAGTCAAACAAAATTTTCCTTTTTTTTAACAGATCATGAACTTAGAATCCTAGAATGTTGGAGTAAGCACAGACCTTCCAGGTCATCTAGTTCAGCGATGAAATATTCAAATAGCAGGCAACATCTTGATTTAGAAAACCACAAATTAACATTATTTATGTTGTGTTGTATTTTTATTTTGTTTAACATTTTCCAAATGCAGAAAATAACATTTCCCAGAAATAGTTCCTCTGGAGTTTGACATCCTTGATCTAGTCCAACCCCTTCATTTGACGAGTGAGTTCAATTGTGTTGAGGTCACTTGGTCTTTCCTTCACAGAAACCTTCCTGTTCACTACCATTTGGATTTATTGTTGTTGTCACTTAGTTGTGTCCAACTCTTTGTGACCTTGTGTGCCAGGTCATGCCAATACTATTTATGGAGTTTTCTTTGCAAAGATACTGGAATGGTCTACCATTTCCTACTTCAGGGAATTAAGAAAAAAAGAAGTTAATTGACTTGCTCATAGTCACATAGCTAGGTCAGATTTGAATTTACATCTTCCTAACTCCAGACCCAGTGCTCTAGCCACTGTGCCACCTTGCTGCTTCCAGGATAAGTTCACTTTATATCCATCCTTTGAGGTCGAAACAAATCATTTGTTTTATTCAAATTCTGTCTTCTGAGCTTCTTCCTACTTCAGACCTTCTTAGAATTTCTCCCTAGCTTAATCTTCTGGTTCCATAGTTTTGTTCATTGCTCCCTATTCAGTCATTAAATATTAGACTAAGGAAGGAACTTAGGTCTTAGAGATAATCTAATCCAACATCATCATTTTACAGATGAAGAAACTGAGGCCAGAAAGTTTACTTTGTCCATCATCCCACAGGTGGTATCAGAGTTGGGATGTCAGACCTAGAAAGGACTTTAGAATATTAAATGTCAGAGTTGGAAGGAAAAAAAATTTTTTTTAAACCCTTATCTTCCATCTTTGGCTCCAAGGCAGAAGAGTGGTAAGGGCTAGGAAATGGGGGTTAAGTGACTTGCCCAGGGTCACACAACCAGGAAGTGTCTGAGGCCAGATTTGAGGCCTGGCTCTCAATCCACTGAGCTACCCAGCTGCCCTCTGGAAGGAATTTTAAGAGACCATCTAATCCATTTCCTTCATTTTATATATAAGGGAATTAAGAGATAGAAAGGAAAAGTCACTTGCTGAAGGTCATGAAGCTTACTAATGTCTCAGCATTGTGGGCAGCTAGGTGGTACAGTGAAGAGAATATCAGTCCTGTGATCAGGAAGACTCATCTTTATGAGTTCAAATCTGGTCTCAGACACTTACTAGTTGTGTGACTCTGGCCAAGTCACTTCATCCTGTTTGCCTCAATTTTCTCATCTATAAAATGAAGGAAATGGCAAACCACTCCACTATCCTTGCCAATAAAACCTCAAATGGAGTCAAAAAGAATTGGATATGACTTAAAAATTACGTAAGAACAACAACAAGATGAGCTACAGAAGGACATGTCAAAGCTCTTTACTAACTTTGCCAAGAAAACCCCAAATGAGGTCACAGAGTCAGACATGACTGAAACAAACAAAGAAGATCTCGACATTGTGGGAAGGAGGTCAATGTTTCTGTCCCATTTTTATTATCCAAGTGTGGACAATAGGCTACAATGAAATATGGTCCACTTAATTTAGAACTCTGATGCAGAGTGGGGAGAAGAAATTTTGAGTCTTGCTGAGTGCTGCTCACCGTCTTTCTTTATGTTAACTCTTCTTGACTCAGTCTCTTCCAATTCTGTCTCTTTAAAAAAAAAAAAAAGGATGAGTGTGTTACAAAGACAATGACTTTTCAGGGAGTGGTTTCCACTTGAAAAATTAATTTCTTCTCTTTTTAATTTTGTTCCAATTCAATTTTCTCTTTCAATTCAATGGATTCTTTTTCTGGAACCAAAGGAATAGCTCTAATTCATTTACTCTACAAGCTCACAATAGAGGATCCGGCTAGGGAACACAAACCCCCAAATAAGAGTGTTTAGTCTACTCTGTGACTTCTAAATCCAGGGCAAGTCTTATTGATGTTACCACCTACGCTATTACCACCTTGGATGGCATCACCCACTAGACTGTAAAGCTTCTTTCTTTTTAACTTTTTAAAAATTTTCAGCTCCAAATTTTCTCCCTCCCACAACTCCCTTCCCTACCCACTGAGAAGACGAGAAATGATGCCCATTATACATAACCTAAGTCAGGCAAAACATTTCCACAGAGTGTAAAGTTTCTTGAAGGCAGGTAACTCTAAGGTTTGACTTTGGTGCCTTCCCTCTTCCCTTTCTTCCCTCCCTCCTTCTCAATCCTAGTAAAATCCAGTTCTCCAGATACCTTGTTTTCAGCAAACTCTCCCACTAAGAGGATAACTAAGGATGGCTTCCTAGATATATTTAATATTTATTTTTTTAACCCTTTCCTTCTGTCTTAGAATCAATACTGTGTATTGATTCTAAGACAGAAGAGTGGTAAGGACTGGGCAATGGGGGTTAAGTGACTTGCCCAGGTTCAAACAGTTAGGAAGTGCCTCAGGCCAGATTTGAACCCAGGACCTCCTGCCTCTAGGTCTGATTCTGCATCCACTGAGCCACCTAGCTGCCCCTGGGATATTTAATATTAAGAATTGACATTTATATAGTGCTTTACAATTACAAAGCACTTTCCATACATTTTCTCATGAGGTGATCACAACACTCCTATAAGAAGAGTACCTCAAGCCGAATGACAAGTAAACTGACTTGACCACCATCACATAGCTCATTGCAAAAAAGGCAAGGACTCAAACCCAAGTACAAATCACATTCCCCTACATTACTGCCCAGGAACCCTTTAAGACCCAAATGAATGAATGGTGGCATGTCAGACACTAGGTTAGGGGGCAGAGACTCCTTCCCAGTGTACCTCCATTTCCACCTGGTAAATGGTTGTCCATTCAACCTGTATGTAGGACCACCCTGCGGTGTTGGGGTACTACTCACTCCCCACAGCCTCTGAATGTCTCTGGTAATGTTTTACGCTACAGGAAACCCAATATGTCATCTTTACGATTTTCCTTTATATATTTACCGTCTGATGGTACAACTTCTCTTCTTCTGAGCTCTGTAAACAAGAGGATGAACATGAGTTTGCACTCTGCCACTATCAAACAACTACATGGACATTACAGTTGTTTCTCCAATTGTTCGTAAGTGGGATATTTACCTGGTTCGTCATAAGGCTCTATCTCACCAGGTGTACCTACCCCGTCCCCCAAACAAAGAAAAACTCTCAGTATCTAATATCGGCATTGGTTTTAGCATTATGTTCAGAAATGGAGAAATAAAGAGTAAGTTTACTAGGGCATTTAGGAGACCCAAGGCTGTTAGAAATATCTTTTGATGAGCTCTAAGCAACTGTCAAATGCATAAAGACCAGTATTCAAGTGATAATTGGCTGGACTTTCTATAAAGTGGCTAATGGAAGCTGTCCAACTGCAAAGAACCAACTGATTCAGGACTTCAAACAAGAACAACGATCATTATTAAGGCTTAATAGATAAGGAAGGTCTAATATACTCCCAATAGGCTGAGAAATAGTGAGTTCAAAAATAAGTTAAAGTAAATTTTCTTGTTGATAATGAATAAATTGCTTTCTCTAGGACATCATTCTCAATTTTATCCCTTTGCTTCCCAGAGAAACATAGGAATTTCTTTGGCCATTCTTACCATTGTGTTGCCATTTTTCCAAACTGATGCCATTAAGAACTTACTGCAATAAGGGGCAGCTGGGTGGCTAAGTGGATAAAGAGCCAGGTCTAGAGTCCAGAGGTTCTGGTTTCAAATCTTGCCTAAGACATTTTCAGCTAATTGACCTTGTGCAAGTCACTTAACCCCAGTTGCCCAGTCTGTAACACTTCTGCCTTGGAACCAATACTTAATATGGATGCTAAGACAGAAGGTAAGGGCTAAAAAAATAAATAATAATTTATTACAGCAAGATAATGCATATAAAACATGTTATAAATTTGAGATTGCTGTATAAAATACAAGTAATAATGATGGCCAACATTTATATAGCCCTTTAAGATTTACAGATATTATCACATCTGATCCTCATGACCACCCTGTGATTAGGTGCTATTTTCATCCCCATTTTACAGATGAGAAAACTGAGGCTGGGAAGTTAGATGATTTTCCCAGGCCACACCACTAGTAAATGACAGAGGTGGGGTCCAGACTCTGAACTTTCTGATTACAAGTCTAACACCCTATCCATTATGCTACCCATCTGCCTTCTAAGTGTGAATTATTAATGTTACTTTGGATATCTCTTTGGTGATTCTTTTCTTAAAAGCATAGCATTTAATCTGACTTCTTCTGAAACGATGGTGACCTTCCCTCATATACCCCATGGTTAATGTTGAATTGCTTTCAAAATTATTTTAAAATTAATTTTTATTCATTTTACCTTTACATACTTTGTATTTACCTACCTGTGTAGGAGTTAGTTTTCCCCTTCTCCACAATAAAATGTAAGTTCTTTGAGGGCAGTAGTTGCTTTATTTTCATCTTTATATCCCTAACTAAAATCATACCTTGTGTATGTAAGGCAATATGGTTAGACTTGGAATTAAGAAGAATTAGGTTCAACTTCTGCCTTTTCTGCTAGCCGTGGGACTATGGGCAAAGTACTTAATCTCTCAGCCTCAGTTTCCTTATGTGTACAATGAGGGGGTTGAACTTGATGGCCTCCAAGGTCCCTTCCAGCTCTAAATCTAAGATATTAGGAAATGTCTTTTGAGTTGAATTAAGTTACCTTCATAGAGCTGAAGTTCGCCCCTCTTGATCTCCGACTCATCTTTGACAATATCTGGATGAGAACACAGACTTTCATTAATGTAGGCACAGAGGAGGCAAGAGAGAGAATATCATGTTCAGGGAACAAGGCTTTTTACCAGCTACCAGAAGGAGGAATAGAGATGAATAACCCTTAGTCTCTCTCTGTTGCTACAGAACTTGCAATCTAACAAGAGAGAAGAACCATGAACCCAAACAACTAGAATAAAAAGAAAATGAGAAAGGACAGAAAATGTGATCAAAAAGATTACATTCCTTTGGAAATCATGGACAGTATTGTATAAGTGGAAATCTTGAACCTTTGGACTCCATCTCCCAGAATTCTTTCCTCGTCCCAAAATTCCTTTTCCCTTTTCGTTTATGTTCATCCTTACATTATTGTTTATAAGTTTTGTGACTCCTTCCTCTCCCTCTCTCTCTCTTTCCTGCATGCGCGACTGGGTTAGCACCCTTCTTACTCTAGCTTTTTTACTTTAGTTATTATTAATAAACTTTATAAAATATAATACTTAGTTATTGTGTATATTAATTTTAATTCTCATAGTATTGGAGGAAGTAGTGTTGAGTGGTGACTTAAAGGCTGGAAAGGAATTGGATTGGGTTAAATTGAGGAGAGAGAGCATTCGCTATCTCTAGGGCACACTAACCCAAAGGAAAAGAACAATTTGGAGGGTAGAACTAAGATGAAGGGCTCTATATAAGGAAGAATTTCTGACAATCGGAGTCTTCCAGCAATGGAATGGATTCCCTTCCCAGAAAGAGTTCCATCAGACACTGGGTGACTGACTACCTGTCAGGGATACACGTAGAAGGGATTCCTATACTCATAAAAGGTTTGAACTAAAAAGCATCTCTTCTAACTAGAGCTGTAGCTAGGGTTGAGTGACTTGAGCTTGGCAAGAGGGTTCCAAATCGTAAAGGATGTTAGGAGCAGTTGGGATTGAAAATTTTAGCAGGTTAAAAATAATTAAACAAAGCATCATGTTAGCCAGAACAATTAGTCAGTTAAAAGATGGTACTTCCTCCCCCTTATAGCAATATCCCAAGAGAATCTTGGACCTGGACCTTTTGGGTGTCTTCCAAAGAGATAACATCCTTGGTGTTTCGCCAATGGACCAGCACGTTCCCCAAATGATGACTTCTGTCCAAAGGTCAAGGATCTTTTCTCAAGTCTCTCCCACCATTTCCCAGTTGAATTTGTCTTAAAAAGTTGGCATAAGGATAAACTTGTGGTTGCCCCAGTGCAGGATCATGGTAATGGCTCTGCTCCCAACTCTAAGAATCTCGAAGTGCTTTGATTTGCCTTCCACATGGCTCAACTTTGACACCACTCCTACCTAGTGAGCTTACCTGGAAGGGGTTTTCTTTTGATCCCATGATGTTCTTCATCGCTGTTGCTGTCTATAAGAACAGAGCACAGAGTTGAAGACAGCCATAAAGTCAATAAAGCTTTTCAAAAATTAAAAATAATAAAGAATTTTAAAATGAAATTAATAGAATTACTACTAAACGACTATAAAAGTCAGCTATGTTTCAGTGACCTCAAACGTCTCCCTGAAGAGGATGGAGATAAAGAACACAAGGCAAGAGATAATTAGAATGGAACAAATGGAAATGCTAAGCTGTGTGAGTGAGGATCAAACCACATCTAACACTGCCCTAAACATTCCAAGTGAGGATTATTTACTGATAATAGTAACAACTGAAATTTCAATGGAACATTGTTGTTGAGTTGTTTCAGTCATGTCTGACTCTTCATAACCCCATTTGGGGTTTTCTTGGCTCCTGGAATGATTTGCCATTTCCTTCTCCAGCTTATTTTACAGATGAGGAAACTGAGACAAACAGGGCTAAGTGACTTGTCCAGGGTCACACAGCTAGAATATTTAAGGCTGGATTTGGACTTAGGAAGATGAGTCTTCCTGATGCCAGGCACAGGGCTCCATCTACTGCTGCTCCTGTTACAAAGTCACACATCCCCTTTGCTCATTTATTATCCCTTTTTTGGGTCCTCAATAAAAGAAATTCCTTACCTTCTGTTTTAGAATTGATACTAAGTATTAGTGCCAAAGTGAAAGAGCAGTAAGGTCTTGGCAATGGGGATTAAGTGACTTGCCCAGGGTCACACAGCTGAGACCAGATTTGAAGCCAGGTCCTCTTGTCTCCAAGCTTGGCTCTCTTACCCACTGAGCCATCTAGCTGCCTTGTCCTCAATAATTTTAAGAGTGTTAAGGAGTCCTGAAACCAAAAAGTTTCAGACCTACTGGAGTAGTGGTGGATAAGGCAGTGGACCCAGATAGGAAAAACTTGGATTCATGTCTGCCTCTGACACCTCTGACAATGACTAGCAGTATGAACTTGACCTCCCTGGGCTTCAGTTTCCCTGTCTGGTAAAATAAGGGAAATGGGACTTCATGGACTTAAAGGACCCTACAACTTTCCCCCCAGCTATGCAACGTGCTCTCCACGCAGCTGCCAGAATGATAGCCCAAAAGCAAAGGTCTGACCTATTGCCCCCCTGCTCAAGAAACTTACCCAGGAAAAATTCTAAATTTCTCTTCTTGGCATTTAAAACCTTTCACAACCTGGATCCAACCTTTTGTTTCCTGACCACTTTCACATGATTCCCTCTTGTGCACCTGCTTTTCCAGCCCTCCTGACCTACCTGTTGTTCCCTGAATATGAAATTCTATCTCCTGCCACTTCTGTGCCTGGAATAATGCTCTTTACAGGCTCCTTTCATTCTGACTTTTGGAATCTCTGGGGCAACTAGGTGGCGCTGCAGTGGATAGAGTACCTTGTCTGGAACTAAGATGACAAACCTTCATGAGTTCTAATCTGACCTCAGACATTTACTAGCTGTGTGACCCTGGGCAAGCCACTTAACCCTGTTTGCCTCAGTTTCCTCATCTGTAAAATGAGCTGGAGAAGGAAATGACAAATCATTTCAGTATCTTTGTCAAGAAAACCCCCAAAGGGGGCAGGTAGGTGGCTCAGTAGATTGAGAGCCAGGCTTAGAGATGGGGGGTCCTGAGTTCAAATGTGACCTCAGACACTTTGTACCTGTGTCACCTTGAACAAGTCATTTAACCCCCATTGCCCAACCCTTTTCACTCTTCTGCCTTGGAACTAATACACAGTATTGATTCTAAGATGAAAGGCAAGGGCTTGAAAAAAAATTGATCAAAATGAAAATTGTTATACCTGATGATGATGAGGAAGATGATGATGATGAGGAAGAAGAGGAAGAGCTATCTTCTTTAATCCTATGTTCTCCTTTTGAAAGAGGATGCTCCTCTTCTTTTTTATGGTGCTCCTCTTCTTTTTTACGGACTTTGTCTATTTTTTCTGTGAAATACATAAGTCAGCAGATGCTGATCAGGTCCTTCTTTACCCTCTTGAATCAGATAGAGATCAAGGATGGCCAGAGAATTTCTGGATTTTCTAACCAACCAGGTGCTCTTCTGAACTTTGCTGAGCAGAAGGGCAACTGGCCATTGCAGAGAAGGCCTCAGTTTCTGGGATAATAATGCCAGTAGTATAGACCTACAAATGAGGAATTTATACTACATGATCTCTAATGAGGAGTTTACCCTGTTTGGTCCACCTCTAAGATCTCATGAATCCAAAGAAGAATTGACTTGCTAATTTTTTTTTATCAACATCTCTTTCCAAAACTATAACTCATTAGGTGTCCTTGAGATCCCTTAGGACTCTATTGAGCAAATGGACAATAAATATTAGTGGGATGGTCCTCACTGGACATGGCTGTGACTTGGAAGTCCCAATAATCTCCCTGGTCAACTAGTTCCAAGCCCTTATATCCACTCCCATTCCCAAATCTTTGATCTATCCCAGAGTGGTTTCACCATTGGATTTTTCAATATGACAGATTTAATAAATATTTAAGAAACATCCATGGTGTAACACAGGTCACTGTGTTAACTACTAGAGAAGCTAAAAATTCACTTAAGACCTAGGGACTTTAAGGCTTTTGATCTTATTGCCCATACCCTCTTTCCCCATAGTCCCTTTTCCGGGGCCAGAGGGAGTCATCTTTCAGATGTAAAGTCAAGGCCTCTCCCAGCCCCAACCCAAACATTTAAGAGCTCTAAGGCTCCATTGGAAATCTCTGCATCTGGAACTCATGCAAAACCAGGTAAAGGAATACCAGAAGCTACCTATGCCTCGGACCATAGGGCCAATGGCAATGGCAAGATACGGTGGGCCAAAGTCATTCTCCCCAAACCCTCCCCAGGCAAAGAGCTCCTTCCTCCAAAGTTCATACTGCCTAGTTCTGGAGAACAGTGAAAGATCTGGTCTAACCTGGCTGTGGAATATCTTCCTGGATTGTCTTGGGCTCATCCGGAGGTGGAGGTGGTGTTCCTGAAGTATCCATGGCCTTCCCTGCAGAAATAACAATGATTATAATGCTAAATTGAGCAATTCAATTCACCATCTAATTCCACCGTGTAATAGAAAGAATACTGGGTTTGGAATCAGAGGACAACAGGTTCAAATCTTCTTGACTTGATACTTAATCCTTTTTTAAAAAAATTTCATGTAGGAACAATTTTTTATCATTGTTTTCTGACATCCAGCTTCATTTCCTCTCCCCTTTCCTTCTTCCCAAAGGGGGTAAATAGTCCAAAATAGGTTATATCAGATGACACTTAATTCTGGTGACTTCAGGCAAGTTCCTTCCCCTCTCTGGGGGTGAGGTGGAAGGAGAGGATAAGATAACACACTTAGAGAGGGAATCAGCATCTATAAGGTGTCTACTGAGCCGCCTAGAGTTAGAGAGATCTGAGGGGAAATCCAGTGACACCGGCCTCGTGGGTATTCCACAAACAAAATACTCCATCTCTGGCCTGTACGGTTTCACTGGTTCTCCTCAGAGACTAGAATACCATCTGTGTACCTTCTCTCTGCCCAGTGGCTTCCCTGGCTTCTGAGCAGCTAAAAGTGAATAACTAGGATAAATCGTCGGAGTGAATATTTTTTGAGAAAGTAGCAAGATCAGATGTGTCAAATATAATTGTCTCTAATGGGATATAAAGGCCTTTAGCATGTTCTAAAACCAAGTTGTAAAAACCGGGTTCAGAATTTTTAACTAGAAGGCATCATTCTACAAGTCAGATCCTTAGAGATTCTTTTAAATTCTTCCAGCCCTTATTGGCAGTCTCTAAATCAAGTACCAACTTTTCCAAGTAGAGATAAAGACTATAGAAAATGCAAAATCCCTGTAGAAGTTCCTAATTTGATGTTCTTCATACTAATAAAAAGGTACGTTCCAGTTCTCACCATGTGACCTCCCTATTGGCAAAGCAAAATTAGAGTGACTATTTAATTTTATTGATATATTTTACAAGGCATTTTAGCAGAAAAAGATATTTACAAGTTACTAGGACTGGGAAAGTAAATCTTTGTCAGAGAAACTACACTAAGAGCAGCATATTCTAGAAGGCTCAAGGGAGGGAGATTTCCCAAAGGCCAAATGGCTACAATAGAAGATATCCTCTGAAATCAGGGAGGCACATGAGACTCTGAGTCCTAAGATATGATGAACTGATAAAATGGAGAGAGGGAGTGGGTTTCGCTTCTTCCCCATGCACGGTTATTTTTTCGCAAGCACTACTTGCCAGAGGGGACTGCCCACAGAGGTTTTCTGTCAACACATCAGCCAGTCTCTTTTACACTTTTTAACATCAGGTTGAAATACCTAAACCTCAGAGTTTAAAACCCTTGATGAAATGTTTGTCATATCAATTGGTGATTCACCGAGAGGATCCTGGGTCTCTCAGTGAATCAGAGAGGGGAGTGGATAAAAGGATTTTTAATATTGTGTCATTTAATTTCTTGTATCATTGCCTTTTGTGTCTAAACCTCTCCCTTACCTCTTCATACTGAGAATTCTAGAAATTTTTTTGCATTCCTTGCCCCAGAACATCTTCTAAAATTGGGATGGAGAAGAGAGTTTTCTCCTGTTTTCTGTTTTCTATAAACAGGAACTGACTATACCCTAGGGGAGTGATGGGCAATCTTTTGAGCTTGGTGTGTCAAAATTTGTCAAAAAACCGAGCATAACTCGGGTGGTGTGTCACTTCGAGAGAAAAAAACATAATTTTGAGATATTTATAGTTTAAATAACAAAAATGTATATTTGTAATATATAACTGTATTTAATAAACCAAAATAAGTCAACTAATATAGGTAGAATTGTCATCTACAGTACAAAGAGTGTCTACACTACATTACAGCAAATGTTTCATCCTTGGCATGCGGCTGCATGAGGCTGCGTGTCATCGAAAATGACTATGTGTGTCAGTGTTGACATGTGTCATAGGTTGGCCATCACAGCGTAGGGGCTAGGAGGTCTGTGACCTTGAGCTCCCCACTGAATTAAGAACAATTGGTCCATAGAGGAAAAATTTAACCAGATTCCACTCAATCTGCCCATGTAGATCACCAAGGGCTATTAGAATCTTTTGACTCAGGCGTATGAACCCACCACCACCATGAAGGGATCGGGGAGGAGCCAAAAAATATTAGCCCACCTTTTCATTAGGTATTCGCCAATTAGAGATATCTTTTGCTGTCCAGTGGAGGGCTGAATAATGAGCTGTCAGAACTTATTTAAATGATTTAAGACCCTGCATTCCTTGTCTCTGATCACTGAGAAAGATCACTGACCATTAATTTATTGATTATTGTTAGCCTAGTCAATAAATTGATTTTTCATACCCAGAACCCATCTCTCAATGTTTTATTTGCCACATTTCCTTCAGTTCCTGACTAAAATCCCACCTTCTACCAGAAGCTTTCCCCTAACCCCTCTTCATTTTAGTGTCTTCCCTCTGTTAATTATCTCCTATCCATCCTTTAGAGAGCTTGCTTTGTATATATTTATTAGAATGTTGTCTCCCCCATTAGATTGTAAGCTCCTTTAGGGCAGGGACTATCTATTGCTGCTTTTAATATTCTAAGTACTTAGCCACAGTTCTTGCCATATGTAGGCATTTAATAAATATTTACTGATTGATATCGGTAATACCTAACTTAGAGGTTGTTATAAGATTTGGAGGCAGTAAATGGATACAAAATGTTCTGTAATTCTTGAAGTCCTATATTCAAGGAAGCTATTATAATTCTATCACCAAACACGTCAACTTTTCTCCCCTCCACACACACTCACAGATTCATGACAGACACAAATTTAATAAGCAGGTCATTTGTGCTGTCATTCAACTCAATGCTAAAAAATTTGTTTTTTAATTTTAAGTTTTTTAATTTTCAGTTCCAAATTCTCTCCTTCTTTCCAGCCCCTTCCCCTACCCACCACGAAGGCAAACAATAGGATGCCTGTTATATATTGTGAAAACATTTCCATAAATGCTAAAAATGTTAAGGACAACTAGCATTTCTATAGTGCCTTAAAATGTGCAAAGTTCTTCACAAATATTACCTCATTTTATCACTATAATGATATTGTTATAGTAGATGCTATTATTATCCCCATTTTACAGATGAAGAAACTGAGGCGAGAGGTTACATGACTTGTCCAGGGTCACGTAGCAAGTGTCTGAGGCTGGAATTCAACTCAGAACTTCCTGACAAGTCCAACACTCTATCGTCTACCACCAGGCTGCCGAGAAAGGCCAGTTCCTTCAGCTAAGCTTTTGGACAGGCCACTAGAGAGAAGATAAATTAATACTGATCTTTAGATCTTTATCCATATTCTTTGGGAAATCTCCAACAGCAAAGAGCTCCTCCCCTCCAATAAAAACTCCCACCTGTCCCAGGTGAATCTTATAGAAATAATCAGAAGAAAAGAGTAAATTAAATGAATTCAAATAAGGTTTGGATGACTGGCAACTTCAAGGTTCAGGAGCTTAAGTTAAAGGGAACTACCTCTAACTCATTCGTATATACCTCCTGCTGAATGATTGTCTCTCTAAAGATGAAGTTTCAGGACAGTGACCATTTTAAGCAATATGGAGAAGCTTCTTGGGGGAAATTTTTACCCATAACTATAACTCTGACACTTATACCAATGAGACCTTGAGCTTATCTCCCTAGACCTCACCTCTCCTGTAACATAAAGTCAGAATAAATAAATCAATTTATTCACAAGCATTTATTAGGATTTACCACCTGTCAGGCAATGAGCTAAGTGCCGGGGATACAAAGAAGTGAAAAGAACAAAACAAAACAACCACAGTTTCTACCCTCAAGTAGCTTATATTCTAATAGAGGCTAAAAGGTGTAAAAAACTAGGTATCTACAGGATAAGGACAGAATAGATGGAAGGTAGTCTTTGAGGCAGAGGTGGAAGCTGGGGGCCCTGAAAAGACTCAGAGGGAGCTGTTTGAACAGAGTCTTAAAGGAATTCAAGTATTTTAAAAGTCAGAAGCAAGGAAGGAGAACATTCCAAGTATGGGGAGCAGGAGGCAGGCAATACAAAGACATGGAGGCTGGAGATAGACCTTGTAGTGTGAGAAATAATAAATTGGTCTATATAGCTGGACCAAGGAGGTCTTGGAAAGGAGTAATACATAAGATTAGAGAGACAGGAAAAGACCTGGTTATGAAGGACTTTAAATGCCAACGAGAGGGATTTATATTTGTTCCTGGAGGCAATAGGGAGCCAGTGAAATTTATCGAGTAGACAAGTGATGAAAGACTGGTGCTTTAGGAAAGTCACTTTGGCAGCAGTGCAGAAGATGAATTAGAGAGGAGAGGGAGCTGAGCCAAAGGGTCCAATTAGGAAGCTATTGTTGTAGTAGCTGGAGACAGAAGATATGGGCTTGATCAGTCTAGGGATGGGAGTGAGGGATGAGTGGGGACTCTCTAAGTGGAGACAAAAGAATATCTCTTAGATATGTCTCAGAGAAGGGAGTCCATAGGTTAGAGGGTCTGTGAACTTGGATGGGAAAATGAGATGCATCTTTATTTTCACTTACTTCTAACTGACATTTAAATTGAGAATTTCCTTCAATTCTGAATATAGGCAAGGAATCTCCAGGGTACTGGTAGTACCGCTTGGTGACTCAGTGACCCCAACAGAAATCACATTATGTGGCCAAAGTGTTTAAACCCCAGCTTCGCTCTTCAACTTTCCAGTGAAAAGGCTGAATGAATTGCTTTAAGCATTGACTGATTTGATCTCTTAAGAACATCTATATAGGCATGTGTATACACACACGCATACAATACTCTATGTATGTATACACTAACTCAATACAAGGTCATTTGGGGGAGCAGTCAGGGGAATCAGGAAAGGACTCATGGCGCAGATGTACATATATAAGTACATATACATATGCAAAGTACAGACAAGATAAATAAATAAATACAAGGTAGTTTGGGGAGGGAGGGAATAAGCAGTTGGGGAATGAGGAGAGGCTTCATGTAGATGGACGATGATGCTAGAACTGAGCTTTGAAGGAAACGGGGAATTTTAAGAGATCCATTTCAGATCTGTTCCTCCCATTCCATTCTGGCCCATTCTCTTAAACCACATTGCATAGTCCTATACGTGCCAGACATTGGCCAACATATTGGGGGCTCTTCCAGAGAATTCCAACTCTTGTCCTCTAGTCCTGAGTGCTAGGGAACAGGCTCAAGCCAAGTATGGTAGGTAACAAATAGTAATTACAGTTATGCCTGAGTTATATATAGACTAGATATAATTAGACATTGACAATGACACAGGGGAAGCTAATGGAGCTCTCTCAGATTTAATAGTACATTCCTCAGACTCTGAGGCTATTTTGGGCTTCTGAGGGATTTAGTTACTCTGACTGGAGTCATGTGAAGATTGGGGTGTGGAAAAAAAAATTTGACACATGGTACCAGTGCCTGGAAGACCAGTAGTTTGACCTTCGCTTTTTGCCCTAATTCCTATCTTTCAGTGGCCTTCCCCTGCCCCCCCCAACTTCTAAGAGTTCAGGAAAAGGAAATTCTTAATGCAAAAGAATGAATCCCAAATGATAGAATTCCAGGTATTAACTCTAAAATAATGGGATATCTTTGGGTGGGTGGGAATTGGGGTCTTGCTGGAACTTCTCAAATAAGATCAGATTGGTGGAGAACTACTTTGGTCAGTATAGAGGAAAGAAAGAAGAAAGGAAGGAAAAAAGAAAGGAAGGAAGGAAGGAAGGAAAGGAAGGAAAGAGAAAGAAAGAAAGAAAGAAAGAAAGAAAGAAAGAAAGAAAGAAAGAAAGAGGAAGAAAGGAAGGAAGAGGAAGAAAGGAAGGAAGAAAGAAAGGAAGGAAGGAAGGAAGAAAAGAAACAAAGAAACAAAGAAAGAAAGAAAAAAAGAAAAAGAAAAAAGGTCTTTCCCTCCTTTAATTGGATGAAATTCTAAATCTTGGTGCCTTTGAGCCATTCAGATATGTAGTTCCAGAAACATAGATTTTTCCCTTCAAAAATTCCCAAAGATGGATCAAAGAAAATTAGGTTCCTTTTCCTATTCCTGCCCATCTTCCCAAGAGAAATAGTCAGAGATGAATTCTATAGGTTAAATTCCCCAGGTGGAAGAAGACTTCAAAAGAAGTCCCTCTAGGGCTCTGAATACAAAGATCTAGACTAGTATCATAAGGGATCTTGGTGCAGGAAAGAGAGGAAGAGACAGAGATTAAGGAAGAGAAAGAGGTGATAGAGCAGGATGCTAGGTATAGATAAATGATAAATATGATAGATTAATAAGTGATAGCTAGAGGTCAATAGATGCTAGATATATATGAAGAAATAGATGATAGGGAGGATAGTGGTAGAGGCAAGATATAGATAAAAAGACATGATAGATGCTGGTAGATATAGATAAGAATAGATATATACTAGAGAGAGATTAAAAAATAGGTAGAAAGAGATAGATAGATAGATAGATAGATAGATAGATAGATAGATAGATAGATGGATAGAGAGAGATGATAGAGATAGATAGTTCAAATCCTCCAATCCCCTACTATCTCCCAACAGCCTAAACAACTGTTGGGGCCACTTGATGCAAGGGAAAGAGCCTTATCCACAATGTTTAGGAAGCCCGGGTTCACTACAAACTCCTTGGGTAAAGTTGATTAGTCACTTCTGTTATATTCAAATCCTGAGAAATGTTGGATGTCACCTTGATTGACAAGGGACCTCTCTTTCTTTATAACACTTCTCTTTTCTGGGGCTCATTTTTCTCAACTATAAAATGAGTGGGACTGGACTAGATCATCTCTGGGACAACAATCATAGCTCATATCAATTTGGCACTTTACAGTTTAATAATAACTGATCCTGGGGACAGGTAGGTGATTCAGTGGATTGAGAGCCAGGTCTTGAGATGAGAGCTCCTGGGTTCAAATCTGACCTCATATATGTCCTAGCTGTGTGACCCTGGGCAAGTCACTTAACCTCAATTGTCTGGCCCTTACTACTCTTCTACCTTTGAACCAATACACAGTATGGATTCTAAGTCAGAAGGTAAGGATTTAAATAATAATAACAATAATAACTGACCCTTATAGAGCTCATTAAGGTTTACAGTGCTTCACAATGACCCTTTGTAGAAGCGATTACAGGTATTATTACCATTTTACAGAACAGGAAACTGAGGTTAAGAGAAACAAAGTGATTTGCCCATGTTCACATACCCCAGGAGGATTAGAGCTGTGAAAGGGAATTTTTTTTTTTTTATCTTAACTTAATCAAGGTGTTCCACCCTTTTAACTTAATCAGCAGGAACTTGTGAATCCTTTTGATAAGCATTCACACCCTCAGAGGACAGGAGGTGAATCCTCCCCCCCCCCCCCACAAATTATAGAGAGGCTTTGATTGGTTCCTGTGAAGAGGGGGAGATAAAAGGCAAGGCCAAAGGACAAGACACATTCTCTTGGCTTCCTTGGTTCTTAGGTGAGGAAACCCTCTCTCCCTTGGTGCTTCGGTGAGACACTCTCTTCAGTGTGAGCTCTGATGAGATTCTTCGAGGCAGTCCCCTTTTCCTGGAATCGTTCTGGACTGGAGTTTTCTGCTCTGGAGAGGATTATTGGGAGAGTGACTGGAGCTGAGGGAAGAGGCTTGCTGAGGATGCCACTGGGACTTCCATGTGAATATTGGGACTTGATGGAGCCCCTGCTGGGGGCTGAGTCAGACTTCACCAAAGCAGCACTTAGGGTGAGGTAGGCTAGACAAGGCTCTGTCTCCTTCCTACATTTCCCATTTTCAGTATCTCTACTTTGTTGTAAATAAAAGGCTGCTAACAGTCATTTTTTACTTAAGGGCTAATATTTTATAAACAGAGACCACAATCTCACTTTTATAACTCTCATATTGAGTCAAATTCAATTTAACTCTTTCAGAGTCTGGGACTTCCTGACCCCAAGTATCATACGCCATCTATCAGGCTACTTCATAGCTCTACAGCATGCCTTACAATGAAAAAAAATAAAAATAAAAACATAAAATAAAAAATATAAAAGATTCAAGTTGTTTTTTTCAAAGTCAGCCTTTAAAGTAGATAGTACAGGTATCATTCCCATTCCACAGATGGCAAGACTGATGCCCAAGTATTTGCACAAACTAATAAAGGACTGGGACTAGGAATCATTTGATTCTGAGTCTAGAACTCTTGCCACTCAGTCACACAATTTCTACAGTTCTCTGACTCTATTCCATGGTACAGAGGGCTCACAGCCACAGCCTAGGAAGGAGGAGGCGTATGTGGAAGGGATTTTCTCAGGGTCGATTTCTTACAGAGACTCTATCTGTCAAGCCAAGCAGTAACCACAGTTTTGTTTCACTCCAGTCTCATCCCATCTCTTTGTCTCTAAGCCTGAGACACAAGCAAAGACATGTCAAGAAATAGGTGCGCAAGGAGGTGCAGGTATTCCTTCCACATCCTGACCCACAGCTTCGATGGAGCTTGACTCAGCATAGGAAATTAAATGAGGATTTGGGGAGCAGTTTTGTAGGAGCCACAGACAACACGTGAAGAGCAGCAGACAACCCAGCAAAAGTTCAGAAACTCAGAAATGCATAAAATAGAGGAAGCCTCTGCTGATCACAAGGCTGCTGGGGGTTTCCTGAGACCCTGAAGACACTGAATGAAGATGAAGACTACAAATGGGAATAGGTATTCACTGTGGATGAAATTGCCCTTTATTGGAAAAAAAAATGCCTCAGCAGATATACACCAGCCAAGAAGAGAAGCAAGCCCTGGGTTTTAAAGCCACAAGGGATAGGGTAGGTGCTGTAAACACCCCATAAAAAATTCAGACTTCTCTGGTATGAAGGGGAGACCAAAACATTTTACCCAGATTTTCCAGATCATAGAGGGAGACGCTGAAGAATCGCCTCTACTCACACGGTGTGGAAGGAATAGCTGTATTTTCTTTTCTTTTTAAATAACCCTTGCCTGCCATCTTAAAATCAATACTCTGTCTTAGTTTTAAGGCAGAAGAAAGGTAAAGGATAGGCAATGGGGGTTAAATAAATCATTTGCTAGGACCACACAACTAGGAAGTATCTGAGGTCAAATTTGAATCCAGGACCTCCTGTCTCTGGGCCTAATTCTCAATCCACTGAGCCACCTAGCTGCCCCTAATATCTGTATTTTAAATTGGGTGGCCTGAGATGAATTCTGCTTAGAGGGAACATGCCTTAAGGATGCTCCAGGTGATCAGAATGGGAGGGAGAGAGATTGTCTAAGTTCCATAAGTAGAGTCAAAAAGACTGTGGTTCAGATCTAGCCTCAGACTCTTTGTTGGTATTGTTGTTGATCTATAAGTCAAGACATCAACAATGATACCATTAGTCCTCTTCAAAAAAGACAAATAACAACAACAACCTGTAAAATGAGAATGATGCTTAACACACAGTATTATTAGGAAGCTCAAAGGAGATGCTACCTTGACTGCTCAATGCCTTGGAGATCTGGGATTTATGACTATCCAGGTCAATCACTTCACCTTTGGGCCTCAGTTTCTCACCTGTAAAATGAAGCAGTTGGCACAGATGCCCCCTGAGATCCTTCCAGCTTTAAATCTTTGATCCTGTGTTCCCTAAATTCCTTTCTAGATGATTGCCCTGTGATTCTAGGATCCTGCTACCGGCAGAGGAAAGATAGTGAGTGTGATAGGATGAAAAGGACTCTCAGAGTTCAAAATCCTACCTCCGGCACTTCCAGCCAGTGGGATTTGGGGTCATTCACTTAACCTCATTTTCCTCAGCTGTAAAATAAGAAGGGTAGACTCCCTTCCACCCCTAAATCTATGACCCTATGGTCCTAAGTAGCTTAATCAAAGCCTCAGTTTCTCATCTGTGAAATGATGGGGTTAGACTTGATGGTCTCTGAGATCTCTCCCAGCCCTGAAACTATGATTCTGAATGTGGGCATTTCAAGGTTCAGCAGCGAATGCCCCCAAAAGTATCACAATCAGCTTTACATCGCAGTCAGATGGGGAGTAGACCTAGCCCTGGTCTGGAAAAGAAATACTTGTCCAGTGGAGGAAACAGACAAATTCTTTGCCAGGTTGCTGTCGGAAGTTAGTATAGAATGGAAGATCTCTCCCATCTCTGCTCTCTCACCCCACAGGAGACACATGTGATTAGTGCACAGATACCAACACACTTGGGTCCAGAGGTGAGAAGCACTTGTCCACGTCCCCATGAAAAACCTTCAAAGTTCTGGACTATTCCCAGAGTCTTGGAATCTCAGAATGAAAGGAAACCTCAGGGGCTACTTAGCCCAACCTATTCAGTTTAGTCCGCAAAGACCCACCTGAAAAAGAATTCTCTTTATGACCAATCCAATAAAAGGTCACACTTATGATTGCTGGAGTCCTTATTCTCTAAGTTTAGATTTTAGGCCCTAAGGGAGTGATGAGACTAAAAGGCTTTAATTATTTAAAGTGCATGAATAGCCCTTGGTCATCACTGGATCCTGAATGAAAATAGGCTAAATATATCAAAGCCCACTTTGGAAGGGAATCCATAGAAACCTGAGTGGAGGAGGGAGGGTTTGGGGAATTTAATGAGTTGTTTATTGCTTCTGCAAGACTGTCATTATTGACTTTTGTATATGGCCCTAGGTGAGAGCCTGGAGAGCATCACCTATTTATACTGGCAAAATGTTTATGCTTCTTTTCTTAGACATTGTTTATATTTAGTAAAAGGGTGTTTCGTAAATTTGCCTCATTGACTCCACCTTTTAGGTCTCGAATTTGATCCAGACCTTGCATTTGGGGCCAGCATGCACCTGGACTAAGATGGTGATAAATTTCACTTTGGGACAGCTCCAGCCATAAGGAATTTTTTTCCTGATGTCAAGCCTAAATTTGTGCCTTGCTCCTGGTACTGCCCTCTGGGGCCAAGCAGAATAAGCCTCTCCTAGACAATTCTTCAAACATTTAGTCTTCTCTTTTCCTTGATTAAATATCCCCAGTTCCTTTGACCCATCCAAATATGGTAAGATCTCCAGGTAGTTCACCAACCTGGTTGCCATTCTCCATCTACCCTAGAGCCGTGTTAGTGAACCTATGGCACACACGCCAGAGAGGGCTGCTCCCCTTCTCCTCTCCACATGTGCCTGAGGACATTTGTCTAATCATCCACCCCTCTGCTTAGCAGCCCAATGAGAACACCTCCTCCCTCCCCTTTCTGGGGTAAGGGAGCAGCTCACATACAGTGTAAGGGGTGCAGCTTGGGCACTCAATCTCTAAAAGGTTCACCATCACTGCCCTAGAGCTTATCTAAGTCCTTAAAATATCAAGACCAAAACCAAACACAATGATCCAGTTTGATCAAGCCAGGGAGCTTTGTTGTTCATTTGTTTCAATTGTGCCCACCTCTTCTTGATTCCATTTGAGGTTTTCTTGGCAAAGATCCGGGAGTGATTTGCCATTTCCTTCTCTAACTCTAAGGCAGAGTTAAGTGATTTGCCCAAGATCATACAGCTAATAAGTGTCTGAAGCTAGATTAGAACTCTGGTCTTCCTGACTCTAGGTTCAGTGCTCCATCCTCTGACCCCCTAGCTGTCCAAAGGCAGGAGACAGTTCTGAATAAATTCTGTCTTTTGTAGGAATTTCCAAGGGGCGTCCCATTCGCCCTTCACCCTCTTGATCCACATTTTACCTTGAAAGGAGAGAAGTAGACATGTAGGAGGGAACATATTAATAATATTATTAATAGTAATTGATAATATCATTAATAGTTAATAATTTAAATTTATATAGCATTCTACTTCTTTGAAAACTCTAGACAGCTTGGCCAGATAGAAGTGACTTAACCATGGTCACACAACATGACAGAAACAGGAGCAGGGCAATGGTAAAGGCTTGGAAATAAAAGATCAGGAGTGACTGTAATTTGGGTTCAAATACTAGTTTTACCATATGCTTCTCTTATCTTGGGCTACTCCTTTCATCTCAAGGTTTCATCATCTGTAAAATGAAAGGTTTGGAGTAGAGGGAAGGATTTTGCCCACTCTGAGAACCTTTCAAAGGAAGGTTGGCTTCCAGATGACAAATGATATCTGGAAAATGAATGTTTGGTCTTCCATATCTAAGGTCAGGGCAGCTAGATGACACAGTGGATAGAGCACCGGGTTTGGAGTCAAGAGGACCTGGGTCCAAATCTGACCTTAGATACTTCCAAGCCATGTGACCCTGGACAAGTCACTTAATCCTAATTACTTAGTCCTTGCTGCACTTTTGTCTTAGATTTGATACTAAGATGGAAGGTAAAGATTTATTAAAAAACAAAAATGAAAAAATTCAAGGTCTCTCAGCTATAACATTCTAGGATTCTAAGAATCTAAGATCAGACACATTCAAAGCCTTTACAAAAATTTCAAGGTAGAGGATTTGGGGTTTGGTTTCTTTCCCTCTTCCACCACTTCCATCAGTGGCCTGCCTCCCATCATCTAGCATTCTTTCTATCCCAAATACCTAGAGGTAGACAGGTAGTTCCGTGGATAAAGAGTTGGACCCGGAGACAGGAAGACCTGAGTTCAAATCCAGCCTCAAACATTTCCTAGCTTTGTGGTCCTGGGCAAATCACTTAATCTTTGTCTCCCTCAGTTTCCTCAACTGTAAAATGAGGATAATAGCACCTTCCTCCCAGGGTTGTTGTGAAAAATCAAATGAGTTAATATTTGAAAAGCACTTAACACAATGCCAATACATGCTTAGATACCTATGTGGCATAGTGGATAGAGTACTGGGCTTGGGCTCAGACAGACTCACCTTCCTGAGTTCAAATCCAGCCTCAGATATTTATTTCCTTGGAATCAAGATTCATCTTCCTGAATTCAATTTTGATCACAGACACTTAACGAGTTATGTGACCGTGTGCGAATCACTTAATTCTGTTTGCCTCAGTTTCCTCATCTTCAAAATGAGCTGGAGAAAGAATCGGCAAACCATTCCAAGCATCTTTGCCAAGAAAACCCCAAAGAGGGTCCCGATTGCTCATACACAATTGAACAACAACAATAGAACAAACACTTGCTTGGAAATGCCAGATGCATGGAACCACTCTCAATTCTATCCTTCCAGAATGGGTAGATAAACTAGAAAGCAGGAAACCTTGTCCTAAGGGCTCTGACTTCCTCCCTACAAAGAAGGAAACATTCTGGGCCACCAAGTCACATCTATCCTAATTCACTCTTTCTTGATTCTCCCCTTGCCCTTCCCAGGTGGGCAGTGAGAGGAAGGCAATCATAGAATTCTTTTTTTTTTTTAAACCCTTAATTTTTGTGTATTGGCTCTAAGGCAGAAGAGTGGTAAGGGTGGACAATGGGGGTCAAGTGACTTGCCCAGGGTCACACAGCTGGAAAGTGTCTGAGGCCGGATTTGAACCTAGGACCTCCCGCCTCTAGGCCTGACTCTCAATCCACTGAGCTACCCAGTTGCCCCCAATCATAGAATTCTAAATTGAAGCCAAGAAGGGCCCTGGAAGCTCACCCCCCCCCTCCCCATATGTGTTTAGTGAGAGAGAAAACGGATCCAGAGAAGCAAATCAGCTCATCCCAAGTCACATAGCAGTGGCTACACTGGAGGTGGGTTCTAAATCTCTTAATTGATGTCAACCCCACCCCAATCACTCATCAACCAACCTAGCATTTATTCACACCTGTGCTAAAGATGCAGCAGATACAGAAACCTAAACAGATGCTGTCCTCAGGCAGTTTAAATTCTGTATCACTCACATTCCTTTCAGAAGCATTAACTGGTGCCCAGTGAATATTCTTTTAATGAATCAATGAACATAATCAGGTTTATCCATCGGTTTTTTTTCAATTCTACCTCATTAACCAAACCAAAAACCTTTGGTTTTTACCATTGCCACACAGAGAGAAGCACTTTATGCGGTTCAGAACAAGGGCAGTCTATTATCTCGTGGGATCCTCCCTTAGCACCCCGGGAATGAGAGCAGGTAATTATTATACTCATTTTATGGGTAAAGAAGTAGAGGTCAAAAAAGGTGAAATAGCCTGGGGACTTTAGGTCTCTAACTCAATAGAAATGGGACCACCAAACCAGACCTAAGGATCTTAGTGAGCCTCTTTGACTTAGAAAACCACAGATTCACATCATTTGTGCTCTATTGTATTTTTAATCTATTTTGTTAAGTATTTCCCAATTATGTTTTAATATGGTTCCAGAGCACTAGAGAGTGTTGCTGGTTGTGTGTTTGACTTTTCTGGTCTAGAGGCAACAGGGTATGTATGTAATGAAAAGAATGCTATTCTTGAGATTTAAAAAGATCTGAGTTCAAATCCTGCCTCTCATACTTTCCAGTTATGTCGCCCTGCTAACAATGCCAACACCAAAAGACATTTCTGTAGCACTTTATGATTTGCAAAGGACTTTACATTAGATGCTCACAATATGCCTGTGATCTAAGTCTTATAGAAATCATTATCCTCCCCCACCCAAATCATTATCCCCACGCTTCTTGTTTAATCATTTTCAGGCATGTCAGATTCTTCGTGACCCCATTTGGGGTTTTCTTTTCTTTTTTAAATTTTATTTAATTGATTAATTAAGAAAAATTTTCCATTGTTACAAGATTCATGTTCTTTCCTTCCCCTCTCCCCATACCCCTCACCCTCCCATAGCCAATGAGCAGTTCCACTGGGTTTGCATGCGTCATTGATCAAGACCTGTTTCCATATTATTGATATTTACACTGGGGTGATCATTTGGAATCTACATCCATTTGAGGTTTTCTTGGCAGAGATAGTGGAGGGGTTTGCCATTTCCAGCTTCTCCAGCTCACTTGACAGATGAGGAAACTGAGGCAAACAGGGTTAAGTGACTTGTCCAGAGACATTTAGCTAGTAAAAGTCTGAGGCCAGATTTGAATTCAGGAAGATGTGTCTTCCTGACTGCAGGCACAGCTCTCTATCCATGGTGCACTTAGCTGCCCATTCTATATATGAAGAAATTGAGTAGAGTGTTGGATTTAGAATTTAAAGGACCTGGGTTCAAATCCTGACTTTGTCACTTAGTACCTATGTAACCTTGAACAAGTGACTTAACCAGGGAAGATAGGTGACTCTGACTCAGTGAATAAAGAGCTAGGCTTAAAGATGACAGATCCTGGGTTCAAAAATGTCCTAGCTGTATGGCTCTGGGCAAGTCAATTAATCCCAATTGCCTAAGCCCTTACCATTCTTCTACCTTGGAACTGATATATAGTACTGATTCTGAGACAGAAGGTAAGAATTTTTTTAAAGCTTCTCTGGGCCTTAGTTTCTTTATCTATAAAATGGGGAGGATAAATTAGATAGCCTCTAAACCTCTGTCTTTAAATCTATGATCCTATAACTCACCCAAAGTCTTTGGACTGGTAAATTTCTCAAGTTGGACTTGAACCTCTTCTTCCTAACTCTAGGGCAATGAGGTGGCACCATGGATAGAGCCCCAGGTATGGAGTCAGGAAAACCTGAACTCAAATCCAATCCCAGACACTTACTAGCTGAATTACCTTGGACAAGTCATTTCACTTTGTTGGCTTTGGTTTCCTCATTTGAAAATGAGCTGGAGAAGGAAATGGCAAACCACTCCAGTATCTTTGCCAAGAAAATCTCAACTAGGGTCAGGAAGAGTCAGGCACAATCGAACAACTTCTTAACTTTAATCCCAGCACTCTATTCATCACACCGTGCTCACCAAGTCTCTGTGTTCTCATCTGTAAATTGGGACTTATATGCTTTACACTACCTCCATCAAGGGGTTCTATAGAAATGAGTTGTTTTTCCGTGGCTTGCTTAACATCCCCACAACCAGTTAGTGGCAAAGCCAAGTGGCAAATTCCCATAATTCATTCTCTTTCTATACCAAGAAAATCAATTAAATCATTCAGCTGACCTTTGCTAAAGAGAAGCTACTTCCTGTGCTGGAGACTCTGCATTTGAGGACTGGTTGAAAAAAGTAGGAAAGTTTTTAACCTTAAGAAGAGAAGACTTACAGGGGGGTTGATGGCTGTCATGCTTAAGTGACCCTGGGTGACACTTCACCCTCTCTGCCTCAATTTCCTCATCTGTAAAACCAGCTGGAAAAGGAATGGCAAACTGTTCTAGTATCTTTGCCAAGAAAACCCAAGAGGCTGTCCTCAAGTTTCTTAAGGGCTGTAAGTGAAAGCGGGGACAGCTAGGTGGCCCAGTAGATAGGGTACAGACTCATCTTCATGAATTCAAATCCAGCCTCAGACACTTACTATCTGTGTGACCCTGGGCAAGTCATTTAATCCTGCTTGCCTCAGTTTCCTCATCTGTAAAAGGAGCTGGAGAAGGAAGTGGTAGACTAATCCTATATCTTTGCCAAGAAAACCCCAAACAGCATCACAAAGAATTAGTCATGAATGAAATGATTGAACAATGTAAAAGCAGGATTAAATAGTCTATTTTACCTCAGAGGACAGAATGAGGAAATATGGGTAAAAATTGCAGAGAGGAAGATTAAGGCTCATCTTGGGGGTGGGGATTTTCTAAAAATTAATGATATCTCCAATGGAATGGACTGCACTGAGGAGTAGTGAGTTCTCCATCATGGGAGGTTTTTGAATGGAGGCTAGATGACCCTGTGTCAGGGACAGCAGTAAAGAGATTCCTGCTTGGATTCAAATAGGACTAGATAGCTTCTGAGGTCGCTTCCAATGCTAAGATAGATAATGTGATTCGGTGAGGTTCCATACTGGTGAGTTCCCATAAAGAAAACCCCGATTCTATTCAAGAAAAAGGGAACGAAGAAGCCTTAGAAGAAGATAATCTTGATTTATTTTCTCAAGGAGAAATGATCCAAACTTAGAAATAACTTTTCTAATAGTCATGAAACTCCTGATGTTCTTGGGATAGAAGAGAACGCTAACTTCATTCATTTGAGAGCAATATCGTCTTTTGGGTAGACACATTGGTGAAATTAGAAGGGGACGATTTCCAAAACTATAGAATCTTAAAGCTAAGAGGGACCTTAGGATAGAGAATGTCAGAACTTAGGACAGGGGGATATAGAATGTGAAAACTGGAAGGGACCTTAGAACTCAGAACATTGAAGTTCAAAGTTACATTTCGGTTGTTCAGTTGTTACAGTAATGTCTGTCTCTTCATGACCCCATTTGGGGTTTTCTTGGCAAAGATATTGGAGTGGTTTGCCATTTCCTTCTCCAGCTCATTTTAATGAATGAGGAAACTGAGACCAACAGATTGAAGTGACTTGCCCAGGGTGACACAGCTAGTAAGCGTCTGAGGCTGAATTTGAACTCAAGGAGATGAGTCTTCCTGACTCCAAGTCTGATACTCTATCCACTGTGCCACCAGCAGCCCAAAGCTAGATAAAAGATCACCTAGTTCAAAGATTCTTAATTTTGGGGGGGTGTCATGGACCTTTCTGGCAATCTGGTGAAGCCTAAAGATTCCTTATTAGAATCATATTTTTAAATACACTAAATAAAATATAGATTACAAAGAAAACTAGCTATATCTGAATATATTTATGAAAATATATTTAAAAAACCAAGTTAATGGAGTTCTTGTTTAAGAGGCTTTGATCCTAGTCCAATTCCATTTTGTAGAGGAGGAAACTGAGGCTCAGAGATAAAATTACTTACCCAAGATCCCATAGCTTGTTAAGGTGACAGACAACACTTGAACCCAAAACTCTTTCCCCTTAATCCAGTGTGTTTCTACTACATCCCCCCCAATTTCCAAAGTTTCTATTAAGAAAAGTTCCCAAGACAAGGGAAGACAATAAACAATCAGGCTTCCCCCTCTCAAGAAAACAAGCCACAACTAAATAATTAAAAAGAATTCCTAAACAAACTGAAGCCCTGCCGGTGGTCTTCCTTCCTTCCTTTCCTTCCCTCTGACCCATTCCCCTCAATAACCCAGAGGGAAACCACAATCCCACTGAAAAATCGGCCAAGTGGCCCCCTGGTACCTGTTCTTGGAGGCAGGAACAGTGAGTACTGCTGCTGTGTGCTTCAGAAGATTGTGGCAACTGATGGCCACAGAAGAAGATATCAAGGAAGAAGTCAGGCCTGCCCAAGCATGGATGACGGGCTATGAATGAGCAACCACGTGAGCCTGGCCAGCTCCCTCCCCGCTGGGCCTCATGCTCTGACTCATCTCTGGAGTCATGTCTTGTTCCTCCTTTCCTGTGGCTTCCTCTCCTCTCCTCTCCTTCTAAGGGGGAGGGCGCCCTGCAAGGACATGGACCACAGAGGCGCTGGAGCTCCTGATATCCTGTTATCTGACCCTCTGGACCAAATAGATACAAGGGCTTCTCTTCCCTGTCTCCAGGCTGCCTGGATTTCTTCAACACTGTGGCCCAAGGGAGGTAGAGGCAGTGTGAGTTCCTCCAGTCTGGCACAGCTGCCTACCCATGTAAACAAACCTGCCTGATGAGTCTGGGTGGAGATGGAACTGGTTTGGCTCCCCAGCTGTGGGAAGAACCAGAGACGCAGGTCTGTTTGGTAACCAATGGAGGAGACGAAGGTTGGGGGTCTTTTGGGGTACAGCAAGAAAGAAAAGATTCTATTGCTTGGAAGACTAGGTCTCTCGTAGCTCCCTCCTAGCCGACCGTGGAAAGCCAGGAGCTCTTGGGCATCACATCTGGAAAGTCTCATTTTAGCTCCACCACTAATTAGCTGAATGACATTGGGCAAACCTTTTTCCTTCTTTGGGCCTCAGGAAGAGCATCTAATGTAGGGGTACAAATTCCTTACCTTCTTGGAGGCAAATGACTCAGACTGTGTTGTTGTTTTTTTAAATTATGACTTTATAAATTTATAAATTATAAATTCAATATATTCTATATATTTATAAATTCTATATATTTGTAAATTTATAAATTATAAATAAATTACATAATCATTAGGGTGACTTCTAGCTCCAAGTTGAAAGATTTAGTTTGTCTAGTCCTTTCATATGCAACTCTAGATTCTTCCTGAATTTAATGGGGAAGACAGAGAGGGCATCATTCCCTTTTGAGAGATGAATCAACTAAGATCCAGATCAGTTATGGACTTGCTCAGGATCACCAAATAAGACTATTCTAGAACTTATTATGTCCTAGATCACACTACTCCTACAGATGGATTATGTACTCTTGAACAGAAGGGTCAAAAAGAGGTTTGAGCATTCTCATCCCTCACTCAATATATGAGAAACAAACTAGAATATGCTGGAAATAAAAAAGATGCCCCGATACTTAATTCAGTCCAACTAACACAAATAAAGCTCCTGTTGGATGGTAAACTTGTCATCCAAATGGGTAGAAGATCTTTTTTACTCAAGGAGTTCTCTAGGCTAATGAAACCACAGGCTTGGACAAAAAAAATTGTTCTAATTTCTAGGGAAGCAGAGGAAAAGCAATATAGTTCTTGTCTTCAAAGAACCTACATTCTTTTGTTTTATTTTATAACCCTAAAAATTACAATTATAATTCCTTTTTCTATAGCACTTAAAGATTTACAAAGTGCTTTCCTATAAAAACAAAAATAATTCTGCAGAGTAGATAGTAAAGTACTATTATCTCCATTTTGCAGATAAGGAAACTGAGGAAGCACCTACATTCTAATAGGACAAATCTATTTTATGTTGAATACAGCAGGAGTCACAATAGGGGAACGGCATAGGATTGGCTGATCCTCTTATGAAGATGATATAGCATGGTGTAGTACAAAGAGGCGATCCAGGCAATTTGTCCAATTTCAAAAGGAGCCCCTTAACATACCTTTTGAAAAACAAGTAATAGGGTCAGATTTGATAGTATCTACCTGTCATCCCTAATACTAGGGAGGCTGAGACTGGTGGATGGCTTGAACTCAGAAGTTCAGAGCTTCAGTGGGGCTCAAGACAGTTGAGTGTCCACACTAAGTCCAGGACCAATATGGTGAGTGCATGGGAGCAGAAGGGCACCAGGCTGCCCAAGGAGAGGTAAATCAGTTCAGGTAGGAAATAGAAGAGGTCAAAGCTCTCCTGCAGATCAGTAGTGGGATCAAGCCCATACATTTGTAGCCATTACATTTTTTTCTTTTAAAAAATTATTTGTTTCTTTGTTACATTAAAATATCCAGGTAACTCCCTCCCTTTCTCACTTCCCTCCATTAGAGAAGGCATCATTTGACAAAAAGATAAGTGTCTATATAAAACTATGTCTTGCTTATTTCTATTCATCAGTTCTCTCTCTGGAGGTGAACATACACAAATCATTCTTCAAACAATATTTCTGTCACTGTATATAATGTTGTCTTGGTTCTGCTCATTTCACACTTTATAATTTCATGCAGTTCCTTCCATGTTCCTTTAAAACATGTATTCTTAAAAGTTCCTTTTGAGAACTTTTTTTGGTAAAGATATTTTATTTCAAAAGAAGAAAAAAAACCAGATTGCCCTTAGGAAATTTTAATCCCTCAAACTATTCCTTGAAAATTCCATCTTTTTTAATCCCAATTAAAAAAATTTTCATTAATTTTGCTTTCACTTCCAATGAAAGACTCAAATACACACATATACAAATGAGGACAACCAAAATCACAAACAAATTCATGAGAATAAAATAGCAATTATATGGATCAGCAATTTCTCACAGTTTTCTGAAGTGATATGATCCAAATTGTCTCCCTCCCAACCTTTCCTCCCCTTCTTAGAGATGGCAAGCAATTTGATCTGGGTTATGCATGTATTACTACGCAAAAACATTTCCATATTGTTCATTTTTGTAAGAGAATAATCACATAAAACCAAAACCCCAAAATAAAAACCTAAGGAAATGAAAGTGAATAATAGTATGCTTTGATCTGCATTCCAACTCCAACAGTTATTTCTCTGGATCAGTATTACTGAGAGTAGCTAAGTATTTTGCCGTTAATCATTCCTCCATATTGCTGTTACGATGTACACTGGTTCCACTTATTTCACTCTGCATCTGTTCATATAGGTCTTTCCAACTCTTTCTAAAATCATCTTGTTCATCATTTTTAATAGCACAACAGTATTCCATCATCATCATATACCAAAATTTGTTCAACCACGCCCTAATTGATGGATATGCCCTCAATTTCCAATTCTTTGCCACCACAGAAAGGGATGCTATAAATATCTCTATATAAGTAATTTCATTCTTCCTCCTGTTTAAAAAAAATCTCTTTGGGATATAGACCTAGAGGTGGTATTACTGGATCAAAGAGTATATGTACTATCTTATAGCCCTTTGGGCATACTTCAGAATTGCTCTCCAGAATGGTTGGATCAGTTCACAACTCTACTAACAATGCATTAGAGTCCCAATTTTGCCACAATCCCTCCAACATTTATCACTTTCCTTTACTGTCATTTTGGCCAATATGATAGGTGTGAGGTGTACCTCAAAGCTGCTTTAATTTGCAATTTTCTAATCAAGAGTTATTTGAAACATTTTTTCATAGGATTATTAATAGCTTTGATTTCTTCATCTGAAAACTGCTTATTTATAGCCTTTGACCAGTTGGGGAATTAGCCACTGTATTTCTGCCTGTGCAAGATAGGAAGACCTAGTCCAAGGAAAGAAGAGAAAAGAAAGGAGTTAAAGAAGTAAAGAGTAGAGGGGAGGGAGAAAGAGAGGAGGAAAAGGGAAAAGAGAAGAGAAAGAAGAGAGAAAACAATAAATAAAAACAAACAGAAATACCAAAGGTTTAAAAAAATCTAACCATACACACACACACACACACACACACACACACACACACACACACACACAAATGAAAATCTATCAAAAGTGGAAAGAGTAAAGCTAAGAAAAGTGCTAACCATTATGAAGCAATAGAAATAGCTAAAGGACCAGGAACATCCAGATGGATGGGATAGAGAAGAGGAAGAAAAAGGGCATAAGATAATCTCAAAGTGAAGGTCTCATTATTGAGAAGTGAGAAGTCTTTATTAGAGAAAATAGCATAGTTAAGAACATAAAACAAAATTTTGTTTATAGTAGTTCAGTTAAGCCTGGATTGAGCCATACAAAAACTAACAATAAGACAATATATATTCCCTATTGGAAGGACTGAAGAAAAGACACCTAAAAAGTGACATGCTACATGTAAATTTATGGAACTCTCTAATAAAATGAACAAAACTCACAGAATGGAATTTTAAAAAAATCTAGAATCCAAAAAATATACTGTTTAAAGAAAATCCATCAAACACATTTAATGCTCTAAGGAACCCTGAGTATTGCCATGTGACCTATAGCTACACTGTCTTGTTCCAACCTCCCATTAGAATGCAAGGACCCTGAAATAAGAAACTAGCTAGTTTTTTCATTTGTATTCCTCAGTATGCAGTACAGTGCTTGTCTATTTTTTAATTCATTCATTCAATGTAGGAATATTTCAATAGATTCAAAATGAAAGAGTCATTATAGAACTGCAGAATTGCAATGTCAGAAGGCATCTCAATGGCAACTTACCTGAAAAGTAAAGTTAACCTGAAAAAAGAAACTTCTACACAACATACCTAAATCAGATTTATAGTTTCTTTGGTGAGAGAACTTCTTGTAGAGAAACTCCTTCCCCATCAGCTTCTCCTCTACAATTTATAGTTGTATATACATACAATGAATTTGACAAGTACGAATTCAGTCTTTGTTTTTAGACCACTAGTGAAGAGAACTCAATTCTCTTCCAAGGAATTCATCCTATTTTGGGGGTTGCCTTTAAGTTTTCCTTTACTTAAAACTTAAATTTGCCTCTTTTCAAATTTTATCCATTACTTCTAGTTCTATTCTCTAGGATCAAGGAGAACAAGATTGCTACAAGAGCTTCAAGTACTTGAGGAAAGCTCTTCTAGTCTTCTTCAGACTTTTCCAGACTATTTTTATCCAGGCCCCTCAAATGATTATGACATGGTGTGAACTTACCATTTATCATCTTTGTCATCATCCCCTGGATCTACTCTTCTTTATCTATGCCCTTCCCCAAATGGTTTTCAGAATGGTACACAACATTGCGGATGTGGCTGGAACAGGACATACACAATGGGACAATACTTCCTTTGCACTCCTGAATGCTATGCCATTCATAATATGTAGTATTTTTCTTGGTCACCATATCACACTGAGTTTGCAGTTCACTAAAACACTCAGGCCTTTTTCACATAAACAACTCCCTATCCATACCTACCCCAGGTTGTGAGGTTTATTTTTTAAAACTCAATTTTAAGATTTCACTTTTATTCCTATTAAATATAACATTTGTTTTGCCCCGATATTCTAGTCTAATACTTTTGAAACCAAATATTCATCTAATGTGCCATTGACAAATTACTTAACAATACCATCTGTGCTTTTATCCAACTTGATTAGTAAACAAATATTTATGAATCATCTACTGTGATTCCTGCACAGAGCTCCGAGCTGGGGCCGCAGAAAAAAAATAATAAAACAATCCCTCCTGTTAAGAAACTTATTTTATTGGAGAATAAAACATGTACATAAGTATCTGTTAGAATAAATAAATAAATAAAAAAAAAATATATATATATAGAATGAATACAAAATACACGTTGAATCTCACATTATAAATATAATATGGTTAAATAAAAGAGAGTCATGAGAAGGGCACTAGCAGTTGGTAAGGGGGTCATTTCAAAGGTAGAACTTAAACTACATTTTGAAAGACTTAGGTATTCTATAAGATGGAGGTGAAGAAAGAATTTATTCCAGGTATGTAAGACTTCTACTGCAAAGACAGAGAGACTGGAGATGGAGTGGCTTGCGTGAAGAACAGAGAGAAGACCAGTTTATCTGGACTATAGAGTGTGGGAATGGCAGTAAGGTATAATAAGGCTGGAAATATAAATTAGAACCATATTGTAAAGATACCTTAAAAACCAAAGGGGGGAGGTTTATGTCTTGAAGGCGATAAAAGTCCCTTTAAATTTATTGATTTGGAGAGTGAATTGGTAGGATCTAAGCATAAGAAAATCACTTGGTAACTAGGTAGAAGAAGGATTGGGGTGGGGAAAAATATAAGATAAAATGACCAAGTAGGAAATGATTACAAGAGCCTAAACAAGAGGTGATAAGGAACAACAACAACAAAAAAAAAACTAAGGTGGCAATTGTGTGAATAGAGAAAAGGTGCTGGATGTGAAAGGTGTCATGGAGATAGAGATGTCAGGACTCTGCAGTTGATTGAATATGGGAATGAGGACATGTAAGGAGGGTGTGAGAAGTCTTTAGAAAATTATTAAACTGGGTAGAGCCAACCCAGCACAATGCACCAGAGATCTCTTTCCAAGTGACATAGACCTCTTTAGACCCAAGCTCATTTCCTTTCTCTTCAGAATTATTCTCTGCATCTTCAGAATTTCATTCTTTAAAAGTTCTTGCCTTTGGGATGTCAGCCCCATAAAATGTTAGGCTGTGGCACCTACTTTTTCTTTCTCTGAACTCTTTGAAATCTCTCCCCAAATCTAGAGTACACGTCAGGCCTAGTCCTAGTTTTCTCTCCTTCTTTAGAACAAATTCTAAGATGGGAGTGGTAGATATTTTGCCCCCAAGAGACCCATTCCTTTTTTTCAATGACAGTAAGATCAAGAATGCAATTTCCCCTTGTTGGTTCTGCCACTTTTTAGAGGATAAAATGATCATTAAGGTACTTTAAAATGAATAACTGCTCTGGTCCTGGCAGGGAGAAGTTCCAGCTCCCCCCGTATAATTGAACCCTTCTCATCATTATTAAGACTTGTGAGATACAGGTATACAAGTGTAGTGGATAGCAAGTTAGCCATTGAAGCAGGAAAAGTCAAACTCTCGTCCTGCCTCTGACATGTACTGGCTAAATGACTCTGGACAAGTAATTTTCAATGCCCCAGGAAGTTCTCCGAAACTCTATGTCAAATTGCAGATGCTGATGTGGAGGGGGATTCCTCTCAAGAAGTTCCCTATAACAGTGAAATCCACTCAAAAAGAAGCCGTTGATATTTATAGGAATTTATACTATAGCATCAGTGTTATGAAAATGAACAAATAAGAAGATTTTTATGAACTGATGAAGAATGAAATGAGCAGAACCACAACAATTTATACAGCAACACCCACACTGTAAAGGCAAACAACTTTGAAAGCTATAAGAACTATGATCAATACAATGACCATCCATGATTCCAGAGGACTGATGAGGAAACATACAATCCATTATAAAGATATGACAGATTTACTGGGCAGAAGGAGACATGTATTTTTATATATGTAGTTATTGAGAGAATTTTTTTGCTTGATTATACATATTTGTTGCAAAGGAATTTTTCTTTTTTTCCCCCAATGAGGTGGGAGGAAAAGAAAATAGATGTCTATTCATTAAAAAAATTAAATTGTAATTAAAAAAGACAATTCTCACCTCAGCCCTGATATGTGTCTACTCATATGTATGTACAATATTATACATGCATACATATTTATAAGAATTAATCACTTAAATGCACATTCACACATTTGCACATATGTGGACATATATACATACACTCAAATGAAAACAAAGCCAAAGGTGACAGAATTTCAAATTGTCTTGGGAAGGGACAGAGACTAAATGCATTTTTCAGGTGTTTATTGTCTATTATTTCACTTAATTCTACTTTATTAAGCACTGAAGATTATGTAAGATTTTATATATATATATATATATTTGATTACTTATCTTTATTTTATTTTTAAGAAAAAGGAAAGAACATTGGATTTAGAGCAAAGATCCTATTTTTTAATCCTCCCTCCAATATGTATAAACTGCTCATGTATTTTCAGACAAGTCCCATAACTTCTCTGGGACTCAATTTTCTTTCCAATAAAACGGAAGGATCAGAATCAATACTCTCTGAGGGCTCTTCCAAAACAATCCTTTGATCCCAAGACTTATATAGGATTATCCAAACCTGGTCTAATAGAGAAAAAGGGAAACCAGAAATGGAATTTTTAAAAATTTATGGGAGGGCAGCTGGGTAGCTCAGTGGAGTGAGAATCAGGCCTAGAGACAGGAGGTCCTAGGTTCAAACCCAGCCTCAGCCACTTCCCAACTGTGTGACCCTGGGCAAGTCACTTGACCCCCATTGCCCACCCTTACCAATCTTCCACCTATGAGACAATACACTGAAGTTAAGGGTTTAAAAAAAAAAATTATGGGAGCAGCTGGGTGGCTCAGTGGATTGAGAGCCAGGCCTAGAGATGGGAGGTCCTAGGTTCAAATCTGGCCTCAGACACTTCCTAGCTGTGTGATCCTGGGCAAGTCACTTACCCCCCATTGCCTAGCCCTTACCACTCTTCTGCCTTGGAGCCAATAGACAGTAATGACTCTAAGATGAAAGGTAAGGTTTTAAAATTTTTTATTTTATTTATTTATTTGTTTTGTTTTATTTATTTATATTCATTTGCTCATCCCATTTATTTATTTTTGTTTTGCTTTGCTTTGTTTTATTTCATTCATTCATTCATTTTTTTTTCAGAAATGGAATTTTACCATTTTCTTAGGTTGGATTTGATATTCAAAGAAACTAATCTAGGGACAGCTAGGTGGCTCAGTGGATAGAGGCAAGAAGTCCTGGGTTCAAATGTGGCCTCAGACACTTCCTTGCTGTGTGACTATGGGTCAATCACTTAACCTTAATTGTCTAGCCCCAACTTCTCTTCTGCCTTGGAACCAATATATAGTATTGATTCTAAAATGGAAGGTAAAAGGAAGGAAGGAAGGAAGGAAGGAAGGAAGGAAGGAAGGAAGGAAGGAAGGAAGAAAGAAAGAAAGAAAGAAAGAAAGAAAGAAAGAAAGAAAGAAAGAAAGAAAGAAAGAAACTAGTCTAGCCAGTTCAGGGAAAAACATAAAAGTGTAACCAGGTGCACAGCAAGTAAACTAACGAAGAGGGAACAGTAAACAAGAGAAGAACTGAGTCAATAGATGGAGAAATCACTCCTAAGTAGAAAACATGGCAACCACTGGTATGATGAATTGGTAGAAGAACATTTCCTGAACGCTTGGGACACTCAATTAGACTTAGATTGGCCGTGGACCACCAATTCTCATAGAGGTGTTAGAACTCAAAGAGACCTTAGGAATCATACAGTTCAGAAAAATTAAGGCTTTTTAAAGAGATGGGGAAATTGTGGCTTACAGGGGGAAATGACTTGCAAGTGGCTTTCCGCCAGCCCTCAGGCTCCCAGTGATCCAACCCTCCTCTGAATTCCTTTATCCTCTACTAGTCAAACGACAATTCATCACTAACATGCCAAAGATGGATGCTTCCATATGTTGTACAGATCTTTAAACATTTATTCATGCATTTAAAAACAATATTATGGGACAGGTAGGTAGCTCAGTGGATTGAGAGCTGGGCTGAGAGACAGGAGCTCCTGGGTTCAGTTATTTGTACTTTTTTTGATCTTTGCAAGGAAGAAGACTACACTCAAAGTGGCATTCAACATTTCCAGTCTGACCTCAGACACTTCCTAGCTGGGCGACCCTGGGCAAGTCACTTAACCTTCATTGCCTGGCACCTAGAGACTACCAAAGCATTCCACGACCCAAACAAGATTATGGAGACCTAATAGAATATAAACACCTTGAGAGCAGGGACTATTTTGTTATTGTCTTTTTTGTCCCCAGCCCATATCACAGAGCCTCACACATAGTAGGTGCTTAGTATCATCTATGAAAATATGTATAGATAGGTAAGTATATTTATACACAGCCTGTTTAGTTATGTATCCCCCTACTGAGAATGAGAGTGGCAGAGTGGCTAGAGAGCTGACTGTCAAAGCAGATAGAGCTGAGTTTTGAGTTTTGCCTCTCACATATAACTGGTTGGATGACTTCTGGATGAGCCTCTTAACCCCTGGATGTTCCAGGCAACTCTCTAAGCTGATCAGTGCCAGAGAAGGTGCTCTGGAGTTCCCTGTACCCCCATGACAGAGAGCAGAATGTCCTGGAGGGCAGGGACCACTTTTGCCAGTCCCCAGGATTTAAGACAATACTTAACAAATGGTTTGTTGTTTAATAAATCTCTCTGATTCATTGCCTGACTCCGTATTTGTTTCATTGGATGTAGATTTTTCTCTGGAGTCCAAGGATGGAGAATTGTTCGTGGCACCACAGTGCCCTGTTAGCTAATGGCCAAGAGAAAACTTTTAGGAGCTCTCTGCTTGGGTCTGTTTGGTCTCCTTCAGAAGGGAAGAGGCTCTTGCTGCCTGAGAGCTGATCTCTAACACCATGACCTGGGGTTAGGGTTTGCAGAAAGCCTGACAGATGGCTCAGGACTATTGAGTCAGAGTGATGTCCCTAGAAACGATGCCAAATACCGCACGAGTTAAGTGAGTTATGACAGAGTAACTGAATTCAATCAGTCAACAAATAATTGGGCTCATTATTGTGCCAACCTCTGGACTGAATACTTTGGATAATGAAGATGACTTTAACATATGATCGCTGCCTTCCACAACATGGAAACTCATAATCCTAGAATGCTAGGGTTGGAAGAGGTCTTAGTTCTTTTTTTTATTTGAAATTTTAATTTATTTAATTAATTTAGAATATTTTTCCATGGTTTTTCCCTCCCCTCCTCCCACCCCCACCTCCCGTAGCCAAGGAGCAATTCCACTGGGTTTTACATGTGTGATTGATCAAGAAGGAGGACTTAGTTCTGCCCCATTCGTTAAAGGAATAATCTGAAAAGGCAAAATAACTTCCCAGATCTCACATCTGGTTGGTGATTAAGTTAGTACTTGAACTCGGGTCTCCCAAAGTCCAATCTTTCTTTTCACCATACTAAATTGTATCAAATAGTGGAGTAAGAGATGAGCAATGGATGGATGGGAGTCAAGATAGAAGGGATTATTAATATCATGGCTTACTAATTAATTAATAATATTAATATTACAAATTCTTAATCTCTTTTTATGTCACGGACCCCTTTGTTAATCTGGCAAAATTTATAGACCTTTTCTCAAAATAATGTTTTTAAATGTGTAAAATGGAATCTAGAGGATTACAGAATAAACCAATTATATTGAAATGAAGTTAAATTTTTTTTTTGTTAAGTTCATAAACCCCACATTAGCTTTGGGCCTGGAGTCAGTTAGATATAAGTTCAAATCTGTCCTCAGACACTTTACCAGGAGGGTGACTTTCTCCTAGCCTCAGTTTCCTCAACTGCAAAAGGGGGATTGCAATGGCACTTACCTCCGAGGGTTTTGTGAGGATCAAATGCACTAATCATTGCAAAGGGCTTAATACAGAGCCTGGTACTTAGTAGGCATTTAATAAATGTTCTTTTCGTCCTTCCTTGATCAGGAGCCCTTGGCACAGACAATAAACATTACATTAACTTAGGAGCCAAGATTCTAGATTCTAAATTTAGAGCTGGCGAGGACCTCCAAGGCCATTGAGTAGAACTGCCCTTATTTTACAGATGAGAAAATGGAGGCACAAGGAAGTTCAATGACTTGTCCAAGTCATTGTTCCAAGGCACGTGGAAGACATGTTGATTTTTTGTAGCATATAGAAGAGTCTGAATACCCTGAACCTGATGGGAATTTCCTGAAATGGCTTTTCAGTCCCCACACATGTCATGGCAGGGATTTGAAGCCAAGTCCTCTGCCTCCAGTGTTCTTTCTATTGCAGCAGGCTTGGAAGAAAAGACTTCACAGAGGAGAGGACCAAAACAAATTCCTTGACAGAAGGGCTGTTTGAAGGGCTTTGGAACTTCAAGGAACAGAGTGATATCTTGGCCAGCTTGAAAAACCAATAGGTATATTGAGGAATATAGGGAGAGGGAGGAGGAAAATGCTCAGCTGGTGACTGCTACATTCCTTAGAGGAATTCAAGGTACCTGTTAGAGGATGAGTAACTAGTCAACCAGTCACAAGGTGACTTCTTCTCCCAGGTACTCTTGGAGAAGGACTAAGTATCTGGGACCCACTTGACTCAGAGGTCACACTGGCGATGAGTTGGATCATTTCTTAGTATGGCACCTGGAAGGCATGTTGATCTTTTGTACCATATAAAAGAATTTGAATACCCCGAGCCTGATGGGAGTTTCCTGAAATGGCTTTTCAGTGTCCAGTCCTCCTGTCTTCCCTTCCCCACAGATTCAAGAAAATTACCTTTTCAAATTTTAGAGAAACCACTTAAATCACTATTTTATAATAAAGTGTGTTATGGAACCATTGGGATTCCCAGGACAGATGGGTCAGGCTTATGGGTTAGAAAAATCATTTTGAAAGCCAAACGAAAGATAGCCTGGAGTGGGAGAGACTTGAAGTAGGACAACCAGTTTGAAGGTGATTGAAATAGTCCAAGTGAGAGGGATGAGGACCTGTCCCAGGGTGTGGCATGAGAGCTGCCTGAAAGACAGGTAAATGAGAGATATTGTAAAAGAAGAAAGACATGATTTGGCAATAGGGTCTAACCCTAAACACACTGTCACTGTCACAGTTGGTTTGAAGATGCTGAATTTCCCTAAACTGCTTTTTTTTCCTTCCTCTCTTTTTTCTTCATTTTTATTATTACTTGTTGCTATTGCTCATTCATCCCTGGCAAAGTCAGTGGGGAGAATCAAAAGTGACATAAAACCCAAAGATAATAAAATTAAAAAAAACTGTTTTGAAGAGGTTTGGGAATTTTGTAACTGTTCATAGCCCTGCAGGAGAGTATACTTGGACAGTGTGAAAGAGTTCTTGCTTTAGAACTGGAAGACAAGAGGTATGCTGGTAGATGTTTAACAACCTGGCTCTGAGAAAGAAAAAAATGTATTCAGGTCACACTTTTAAATTTAATCTACTCTCTCTCTCTCTCTCTCTCTCTCTCTCTCTCTCTCTCTCTCTCTCCCTCTTTAACCTTTCCCTTTTGTTTCAGAATCAATATTGTGTATTGGTTCCAAGGCAAAAGAGGGGTAAGGGCTAGGCAGCAGGGTTAAATGACTTGCTCTGGGTCACACAGCTAGGAAGTGTCTGAATTCTCTCATTGTTATAACTAGAGGGCAATCTTCCTTCCAGAACTGCAGGGTCAAATGTGACAGACATCCTTGATAATGCTAGATGATGCTGTCTAGGTACAGTAGGATGGGCATTTCTCTTCTAGAAAACATCTACTCAAAAAATGGGCATCTTCCTCCCTCTGGTCTCCTTACTCTTTTCTCCCCTCCACACAGCAATATTGGTATCCTTGCTCTTCCTCACACATTGCTCCCTCTGCCATCTCTGGCTTCCTTCAAGATCCAGTTCAGGGGGCAGCTGGGTAGCTCAGTGGATTGAGAGCCAGATCTAGAGATGGGAGGTCCTATGTTCAAATCTGACCTCAGACACTTCCCAGCTCTGTGACCCTGGGCAAGTCATTTGACCCCCATTGCCTACCCTTACCACTCTTCTGCCTTAGAACTGATACACAATATTGACTCCAAGATGGAAGGTAAGGGTTTAAAAAGAGATTCAGTTCAGATCCTTCCTTTTTTAAAAAGCCTTTCCCAGTCTCAAACCCTCACCATGTTAGTGTCTTCCTGATGCAATGGCTTCCAATTTACCCTGTGATATCTTCTAAAAATATATTGTTTGTATGCTATGTCTCTCATTATATATAATGATATATAATATAAGCTTTATAAGCTTTTTTGGTGGCAAGAATTGTTTTTTTTTTTCCTTTCTTTGCATCCCCCAAATTCTTAGCACGGCATGTGTATTCTGATTCTTTTTTTTTTTTTTAAACCCTTACCTTCCATCTTAGAATCAATACTATGTATTAGTTCTAAGGCAGAAGAATGGTAAGGGCTAGACAATAGGGGTTAAGTGATTTACCCAAGTTCACATAACTAGGAACTCTAAGATCCGATTTGAACCCAGGTCCTCCCATCTTAGATGCCCCCCTTAACAAGATATGTTTTGTGGTCAAGATTTGACTTAGATGACCTCTAAAATCCCTCCCAAATCTGAGGTCTTCTGGTCATTCTGTGATTTGTGATTCCACCCTCTCTGAACCCTACACACACATACACAACCCTTCTCTTTTGTAACTTCCTTAGATTTCTTGTTCTTTTGTAAAACCACTTTTGTGCAATGCTTCCCTATTGCTAAGAACATTAACCTAGCCAGGAATGTTCTTTGTTTTTTTCCAACCATATTTTACTGGTTCATATAAAGATAGGGGTGGATGTAAATGGAGGTGAGAGCCCCTAGATGTTAGCACATCATGATTTGGTCATACTCCTCTGGAGAAGATCCTGTTAGAAGATATACCCCTGCCCCACTCCCCGGACACTCGGGGCATGGGAGGGGTAGACAGGGTAGTTCTCTTGGTCTTCATATTTCCTTTCTGAAAGGAAATTTGCAAATATCAAACTTTTAGGAGAAGGATCTTACATCATTACCCAGGGCTTTTGTCATTTACAACCAATTTAGATCTGTACCATATCTCACAGACTCCATAACTAAATACTTTGTGTTTGTTTTATTCTGTGTCACAAGCTTTGCTAAGAGATGAAAATAGAAAGAAAGGGGGAAAATAATCCCTGCCCTCAAGGAGCTTCCATTCTAATAGAGGAGATAATGTATAAAGGAACAGGTTCATGTCCACACAAAGTGGATAGAAGGTGACTCTGGAAGGGAAGCTACAAGGTGATAGAAGGACCAATAAAGATTTCCCTCCCAAGGTGGCTCTTGAGCTGATTCTCAAGAAATCTAGGAAAATTAAGAGGTAAAGTAAGGGAGGAAACATTCCTGGTCCAGAAGTGGTGCTCCTTAGAGAGCATCTTAGTTCAAGCTCTTCATTTTAGAGTTAAGGAAACTGAGATTCAGCCGAAGATCACATAGGTAATAAGCAGAAGAGCTGAGATTCCAAACAAGGCCTAATTTCAAATCCAATAGTTTTTCTTGGGGGTCCAGTCATCAAGGGACAGGACCATAAACCGAGAATTGGAAGAAATCTCAGAAACCATCTAGTCTCCACCGCACACATTTTATAGTTGAGGAAATTGAGGGCAGAACCTGGGTTTAAGTAACTTTCCCATCATCACACAGTTAGTGTCAGAAGTGAGATTTGAATCCAAGTCCCTTGATTCTAGAAGTATTGGCCCCTTTCCCCCAACTTTTTTAGTAGAGATCTGGAGAAAACTGAGCATAGATCAAAGGACATAGACATCTGAGAGTGAACTTTGGTTTCTGAGGGTGACCAGCATATTGGCACAGCTTCCTCCAAAAACCAACTTAACTCTCCTCCTCTTGGTTCCAGAGAACCAAGAAAACCAGAGAACTATGGTGGACCTAGAGAAGTAGTGAAATAGCAAGAGTTCCTGGACCCAGCCCTAGAGAGGTGCCACATAATTCATAGGACCATAGATTTAGAGGTGAAAGGGAATTTCAGAAGCCATCAAATCCAAACTCTTTACTTACCAAATGAAGAAACTGAGGCATAGAGGTTGAGACAACCAAGGTTGCACAGCTAGTAAGTATCTAAGCATTCCCATGCCAATCTTCCTGATTCCAGGTTGAGCTCTCCATTAGAGACAATGAGACGGTGCAGTGGTTAAAGCTGGATTTCTGTGAAGACCTGAGTTCAAATCTGACCTCAGATATCTACTAGCTGGGCAAGTTACTTAGTATTATTTTATCTCAATGATCTCATCCAGAAGATGGGAATAATAATGGCATCTACTTTCCAGGGTTATTGTGAGACTAAACTAATATTTATAAAGTTTTATAAACTTTAAAGCAGTACACAAATGTTATTATAACTATCATCATCACTATTTTGATTTTGATGATGATGATGATGATGATGATTATCCACTGTGCCATTTAGTTATACCTGTACCAGACTACTTGGTCCCAACAAGAGTTCTTGAACCCAAACCTTGAGAGAGATAGAGGAGTTCCTGAGCATTGTCAGGCTCAAGGTTGCCTCTCTAGCTACTCCAGGTTCAAGCGTTTCATACTCCAGACTTCTAGAGAAGGCAGCTTGATGGCATATAATGGATAAACTATTGTTCACAGGAGCTAGAGGTGACGGCACACCCTTAATCCCTTCTGCTCCTAGCCTGGCTGAGTCTGTCATACAAACCTCCAAGGATGGGAGGCCACCAGGACGCTGAAGAAGGGCTTAATGTACCCAAGCCAGAAATGGGCAAGGCTAAAACTTCTGAAGTGATCAGGGGTGGCACTGGGTCAGTGAGTGCCAGCTGGACTTTCAGCCCAAGACCTAAACAAGGAAGGGAAACTGAGATATTCAAAAAGAATGCATGGAAATCAGAAGTAGGAGTGACACCTCTCACTTCGGAATTCTGGTGAATTGGGGAGAGGATCAGGTAAAGTTTCAGGTAAGAGGTGGCATAAGCAGCTTGTAATCCAAGAGCCTGGAAAGGAAGTGGGTCTTGCCAGTTGTTAGGTTAAAGCAGTGGAGGCAATATCTGAAAAAGCCACAAGATGGGGGTGTTGCTATGGGGAAATGTGCAAACTTGGGGGATTTTTTTTTCTTTTCTGAATTTTTTTTTTTCTGAAAGTTCAAACGATTTGCCTTCTAAATAGGGAAAGGAAATTTTGAAAGAAAACCCATGCTCAGGGGCAGCTAGGTGGCTCAGAGATCCAGGCCAGGAGACTGGGAGGTCCTGGGTTTAGACATTTCCTAGCTATGTGATCCTGGGCAAGTCACTTACCTCATTGGTCTTCTGCCTTGGAACTGATACTTAGTATTGATTCTAAGACAGAAGGTAAGGGTTACTTAAAAAAAAAAAAAAAAAAAAAAGCCTAGCGTCTCAAACTTCATTCAATAAGAATTTAAGGGTCACAAACAGAAGACCACAAATTTAGAGCAAGTAGGGACCTAAGAGATTGCTTTGTCCTTTTCAGTCATGTCTGACTTTTGGTGACCCCATTTGAGATTTTCTTGGCAAAGATATTGGAGTGTTTTGCCTTCTCCAGCCCATTTCACAGATGAAGAAATTGAGGCAAATAGGGTTCAGCAGTTAAAGTGCCTGAGCCTGGATTTTACATGAAGTGTGGCCCTGGTGGTGGTGGGGGGGGGGAGTTTTTTGGTTGAATTTTCTGCAATTTAGTTTCATTCTTCATTCCTCTAAAGGATATTACATTTTTTTAAACCCTTGACTGCCCATCTTAGAATCAATATTATGTATTGGCTCCAAGGCAAAAGAGCAGTAAGGCCAAGGCTATGGATGTTAAGTGACTTGCCCAGGGTCACAACTAGGAAGTGTCTGAGGTTAGATTTGAATCCAAGACCTCTTAGTCTCTGGCTCTCAATTCACTGAACTACCCACTCTCCCTTAGGGACCTTACATTTGAGGAGACTCCATTATTTTGAATAGATCTGCTAATCTAATCAATACTTATTCATAGCTATAAATAGCTGTGATTTAGTATTTCAAATACCTTAAAATGTGACAATAGTTTTTTTTTTCTTTTTTTCTGGGGTACTATCAAACCTGTCAGTGAGTTAGGGGGGATGTACAGTGTCGTGGGCATGTGCAGACATCCCTGGGTGGAATGTGTAGATGATAACAATATGGTCCAAGACCAGAAAGGTGGCTGAAGCAGGCAGGTATTGTGATGAGAGCTTGGTCAGACACAGAAGACACCAAGGTCATCCCCTGCATCCAGGGCCATCACCAGTCATCCTGGCTTTTGTCTTGCCACTGGACCTCGACGGCTGTGGAACAGAGAATGAGACTGATGACTTGCTGCAATTCTGTCAGGATTAAATCCAATTTACAAACAAGTCACAACATCAACCCACAACGTCACCGATCCTCTTTGAAAAGGAGGAACAACACTATTGGTTTCCTAGGAGCAAGTTTCCACAAGTAAGCCATATACGGAGCCTTAAAACAAAAGGGTGGCACCTACAAGAGCTATCAGTGAATCGAAAGGTGAGCCTTCTTTGCTAGCCTGCTAAGTGCAGACAACACAGCACCCACCACCTTCCTTCCCCTCTAGTTAAATAGCTTGCACCTGATCACGCGGTCCGTACATGTCAGAGGTGACAATGAACCCCGGGTCTTCCAGAATCAGAGGAGGTCTTGCTCTCCCTCTTTATTTCCCACAGGGCATCACTCTTCAGGACTTTGCCATCAAGTCCCAGGAGGCTCGCCATCCTGCGAGACCACTTCAACCCTGCAACCAGCACCTCATCTGCCCTTGGGGTCCCTCTCTCCTTCCCTCTGGGTCAAGAGCTCTTCCCAGAACCTCCATTTAAAGAGTGTGCCCAGGCTGTCCATTTCTTCATTTCCCACCTGGCTTCACTCCCCTGGACTCTGTCTGTCCAGGTGCCCTGTACTTTATCCCGACCCATCCCCCTTGCCCTTTTCCGGCTTCCCTTTGTCTATGCCCCCCTCCTATTATATTGTGAGCTCCTGGAAGGCAGTGACTATCTTTTCTTTAAAAAAAAATGCACTATGTATGTATATGTGTATATGTATATGTGATTGTATCACTCTCTGAACTTCTTCCCATTTTCTGCTGACAATAGCACTGTGCCTATAAAGCTTTTATATGTAGCCTTTAAACGCTCTGGGAGTCCTCAATCTTATTTGCAAGTTGGGTTCTGAGGATTTGATTGAATCTTCCTCTCTGGGCTCTAGGAGTGCCCCACAAGATGTTGGGAGTGTCTTTCTTTTTTTCTTATTTTAATTACAAGTAGAAGTTATTTTTGAGGATGGTTATCTGACATTTTGCAATTCAGATTCTCTCCCTCTTTCCATGCCTTCCCATTTCTCTGAGAGGTAGTTTGATATAGGTTATATCAGTGCTATAGTGTTTGTACATAGTTCCATATTCCTTATGTTGTGAAAGAAGACATACATAAAAATCTCACAAAGGAAATAAAGTGAAAAATGGCCTGCTTTGATCTGCAATCAGACTCCAACATTTCCTTCTTTGGCTATGGTTAGCATTTTCCATCATGAGTCTCTTGGGGTTATCTTGGAAACTTAGTTTGCTGATAATAGTTAGTTCTTCATAGGTGATCATTGTACAATATTTCTGTTAGTGTATATAATGTTCTCTTGGTTCTGCTCACTTCTTTTGCATCAGTTCATGTCTTTCTAGTTTTTTCTGAACTCATCCTGTTCATCATTTCTTATGGCACAATCATATTCCATTACAACCATATATCACAACTTGTTCAGCCATTCCCCAATTGATAGACATTCCTTTGTTTTCCCATCTTTTTGCCAATTCTTTGCCACTGCAAAAAGAGCTGCTAAAAATAGGAGGTGTCTTTCTAATACCCTTGGACAAAGGCTCAATTCTAGTATGTTCTCCCCAATATCAATCACCAATGAACAGTTCTGGGTATCTCGTAACTATTGAAAGTTATGCTGACTTAGTGACCCATTGTTCCTAGTCCTGTTTGTCAATCAGGAGGCTGTATTAGGGGAGGCTTCACTGTTTGCAGCTTTTATATTACAGTTATTCAGCAGAAACATTCCTACCTGTTAACATCATCTCCAACCCATTAAACATCACACACCTGCCACCTTGGGGAAGAGCTGAGATGCAATGGCCCTATCTCTTTTTGCTGACATGGACCTATCTGAATTGTCTTTATGTCTCATTGTCTCATGAAAAAAAATCTGTAAAAGCTGGCTCAATTTTGAATCCCTTGCTGATCTCTAGTGATCAATTTCTTCCTTTTTCCTTCCTTCCTTCCTTCCTTCCTTCCTTCCTTCCTTCCTTCCTTCCTTTCTTTCTTTCTTTCTTTCTTTCTTTCTTTCTTT
>NC_058130.1:57362885-57464142 GCF_016433145.1 Gracilinanus agilis
TTCCTTCCTTCCTTTCTTTCTCTTTCTTTCTTTCTTTCTTTCTTTCTTTCTTTCTTTCTTTCTTTCTCTCTTTCTTTCTTTCTCTCTTTCTCCCTAACTTCCTCTCTTCCTCCCTCCCTCTCTTCCTCCTTCCCTCCCTCCCTTCCTTCCTTTCCTTTTTTGATCTATCTTCTAATCTCAATGAGATAGAAAGATGGAGGAAAGACTAAAGCTAGAAATTCAGCAGCTACTCACATGCCTAGTCCCATGGTGATCAACACAGAAACTTTGACCTGTTTCATTTCTAACTTGCCTGAGCTGTCTTATGGGGAAAACCAGGGGAAATAACTTAAATATTAAATGTGGGTCCAGGAGGGTGTGTAGGAGACAGGAATGACAAAAGATGAGGACTTAACAAGTTACAGAGACTGGGTTTAACTGCTAAGGAAAATGTCTGTTAACAGAAGTGACAGGCCTAACTGTCACCCTGCACCATCTAGACAAGGGGTCTGTGGAAACTAGCAAGCAAATGACAAGAGTTTGTAAGAAATTTAATTAAAGGATCTATAGTAAAGGATGGGAATAGGGGTTTCTACACTACTAGACTATAGGTAAACCACAGGGTCGGGGAGGGACTTATCTACACTGAACTGAGACCTAAGCAAGACAAGACCCAGAGAATAGCAGGACTGAAGTGGGAATCCTCTCAGCAGAGTCCTGACACACTGCAGCGATGTTGCAGCTCCTCCAGGACCACTAGCTGTACTCTTTCAGGTGGGTAGATTCTGGGAGCTGACCCAGCCCAAATTAACCTGCAACTCAGGTTGGGATTAATAGTCTCTACCAAAATCTCCCACAAGTAGATGACAGTCTTCCTTCAGGATCCCAGGGAATCAGGGTGCAAACTCCACTTCCTCTGAGGTCTCCCAGGGTCAGTTATAACTTGTCCCAACCACCATGGGGTCCGTCCCAGAGAGAGTCACACTTCCTGCTTCCCCATTCCATTTGGAATTCTCAAGCCCTTCCTGCTAGGTCTCCTAAATAATAACTAAGTAATCCTCTTTGCAACAGTTGATTTGCCCTTTCTTAAGCACCCAGTAATCCCCCACTCCCAGGTTAACCATGTTTGTGTTAATCGTGCCAACACCCCTGTTTTAACTCAGAACTCCTGAGACCAAAAGATCTACCAACCTGAGCCTATCCCTATAGCAGAGATTATAGACCTGCACCACCATGCTCAGCACAGGTAAAATTGTTTTAAATCCTTACTTTCTGCCTTAGAAATGATATTAAGTATTGATTCCCAGGCAGAAGATATGGGATAGGCATCTAGGGATAAGTCACCCAGTTAGCAGGCATCTGAGGCTCCATTTGAACTCAGGATCTCTTGTCTCCAGGCCTGACTCTATCCACTGAGCCACCTAGCAGCCCTCACAAGTAAAATGTGAGTGTATTTTAACCATAATGATTGAAAAAACCAATGACCTGTAGAGTGAAATCAGCAGAATCAGGAAAACATTGTCCACAATAAATAACAGCAATATTGTTCAGTGACCAGCTCAGCTATTCTCAGCAATCTGATAATCTTGGACAATTCTGAAGGCTTAGGACAAAGAATCCTATCCACTTCCAGAGAAAGAACTGGTGGAGTCCGAATGCTGATCAAAGCATATGATTTTTCACTAGTTTATTTGGGATTTTATTTGGGGTTTTTGATTTCATAGGAATATTCTCTTACACCATAACCAATATGGAAGTATGTTTTACACAATAATACATGTATAACCCAGGTCAAATTGCTCACCATCTCCAACGGAGGGAGGGAAAGGAAGGAGGGAGACAATTTGGATCTTACGATTTCAGAAAATATATATGGAAAATTGTTATTCCATATAACTGGTAAAAGAAAATATCTCTACAAAAAAAAAAGAAAAAAGAAAAACAATCATCACTTTTGAAATGGCCAAGGCTTCAAAATTTTTCTTCACATCCTTGTTATTATTTTTGAATCCATAAAGGACTTCATTTACTTTTTAAATGGTATTCATGCTTTTTGTTTTTTTATAGCATAATCATATTCTCCTCGCTAGAAAATTCCCTTGTAACAAAGAGAAGCATCTCCATAAAGTCTGGCAACACAAGAACCATGGTTGATAGCAAAAAAGAAACAAAACCAGAGAACTTCCACACCCAAGTTTTAGAGAATTTCAGCCCCAATACTATAATTTCTAATAGCAGAGCAAGAATAGCACTTTTAAACTGCAATATCAATCTTTCTACTTTCAAGGTTCAGGGCTAGCCTGGGTCTCACCTTCCTCATTTGCAAAACAGGAATAATTATCCCTGCCCAGCTCCCCCAAATAAGCTTTTAAAAACCTCTATAAAGGCACACTGGGTATGATAATCAGCAAGTGCCTTCAGAAGGGACAAACTTCAGGCTTACAAAGGATAGGAACAGAATGTTAGGGAACATCAGATATTTTCAATTGTTACTTTAAACACATCTCAGAAAATGTGTGGATACAACATGGAGGTCAAGAAGATAAGGATTAACCTCCAGATTTCCTGTAGCATTTCTTGGTATCTAATCGTAATATGCGAATTTAGTATCTACTGTATTATATACTCCGCACCATTGGCACCAGGGATACAAAGAAGCATCAGACAACCAGCTAAATCTTTTCTTGCTGGAGCACCAACTTTGTAATTCCTTCAACTCTTAACTCTTCTGTCCTCCTTTTCCATTCTCCCATTCATTACCCCTGGGACCTCACTGGCACTCAGTAATACCTGTTCCTCTTTCAAGATCACAAACTACCCTTTTTGAATCCTAAAATCTGCTCCCCAACTTCCATTCCAGTGTCTAGTCCAACCCCCTCAGTTTACAGAGTAAGAAACTAAGGTCCAGAGAAGTCAGTAATAGCATCTGCCTCCCTGGGTTGTTGTGAAGATCAAGTGAAATAATGTTAACTTAGCACAATGCCTGGCATATAGTAGGTGCTATATTAGTACTGCTATTTTATTATTATTATTATTAATGAAGTTTAGAAAAATGGTATCAGAGGCAGGATTCAAACACAGATCTGACTCCAAAACAAATATTCTCTCTATTGTGCCATTCTTTTTTGTTGTTGTTGTTTTGATGATTATTTTTTCCCAATTACATGTAATAAATTTCCACACAAGTTTTCTGAGTTTACATGATCGAACTTATCTCCCTCTCTCCCTTTCCTTCCCCCTCCCGGTGCTGGCAGGCAAGTCGATCTGGGTTATACATGTATTATCATGCAAAACATATTTCCATATTGTTCATTTTTGTAAGTAATCTTATAAAAGAACCCCCCACCTCCCAAAAAAAGTGAAAAATCATAATCTTTCATCTGCATCCTGACTCCACCAGTTCTTTCTCTGGAAGTGGATCACATTCTTTGTCCTAAGTCCCTCAGAGTTGTCCTGGATCATTGTATTGTTGAGAGGAACTGGGACTATCACAGTTGATCATTCCACAATATTGCTGTTACGGTGTATATTGTGCCATTCTTAATGAGATGAGTACTATCTCAAAGGGGACAGACTGCAAACTATCTGATACTCTCTCTTAGTCTATTTGACTCTAGTCCTTGTCTTCCAATAAATCTTCTACAGGGGTGGCACCCAGATGTCAAAATCCTTACCTTATGTGATTGTCATCGCACTCTTTGGATTACTCATCTGTCATCCCTTGTTCATGGTCAGCTCATCTTCTTGGCCAATCATGCACATCCTGTAGGATACCTTTTGTGCAACATGAATAATTTGCTGCCACCTATCTACGCATACCATACATTTCTTCATTGCCTTGTATTTGGGCCACCAGCATTTTGATTCTTCAGAGATTGTGTGGCGGCTCCATGATTCATATAGAATATGAATATATTCTACAGAATATATAGAATCATGGGAATCATGGGAATTATTGTTGGTGTTATAGAATCATGGAAAGGTTGCTAGTGTTACAATCATGGTAACTCTATGGAGCAAGATAACATTGAAGGGTAATAAAATGCTTGGTAAATAAAATAGTCCAAGCTGGTGTAGCAGGGTTAATGTTAATGCAGATGGGCTGAGTGACTAATCATAGAAGGAGAAAGACATGCATGATCACTCACAACCACTTTGTATTCTCTTGTGAATTTAATTCCAGGTTTGGGACTTTTTTAGGTCGGTTAGTTTATTCCACAATAGTTTTTATTTAGAAGCTTGCTATTTTATTCTCATGAATTTGTTTGTGATTTTGGTTGTCCTCCTTTGTATATGTGTATATTCCAGTATTTCATTGGAAGCGAAAGCAACATTAATGAAAAAATTTTTTAATTAGGATTAAAAAGATGGAATTTTCAAGGAATAGTTTGAGTGATTAAAATTTCCTATGGGCAATCTGGTTTTTTTTTTCTCCTTTTCAATTCTGGACCTAATTCACTGTCTATCTTCACTGTGTGCCCAATACATAAATACATACATGTATAGATGCACTGGTATGCATGTATATGTTACAGTTAATCTATTTTCCACATGCATATGTATATAAACATGTATGCATATACATATTATTTTTAATAATCCACCATTCTTCTTCATAAACCATTTTAAGTGATTATATATTTTAAACTAGTATTGCCCTTAACTGTCATGTCTTTCTGTTTGGCAAAGAGATCAAATGATGGATATCTGAGATGATTTCTGAGTTTTCAGGGACTTCTCACTATGATAATTATATTATAATGGTTATATTTCTGTAGGACATGCTGATAAAGATGTCTTGGTCAATATCTTTCATATTTTCTTGGGATCAACATTTTGAATGTTAAAAAATAGATTGGAACTATTTTAATTTATAATGCATTTTGTGATTTGATTTTACTTATTTTTAAAATTTTTTCCATGGTTACATGATTTTTGTTGTCTCACTCCCTTCTTTCTTTCCTCTTCCTGGAGCTGATAAGCAATTCCAATGGGCTATATATATAATCACTCAAATCCTATTTCCATATTATTCATTTTCATAATACAGTAATCTTTTTTAAAATTAATTAATTAATTAAGAATATTTTTCCATGGTTACATGGCTCCCTCCTGGAGCCAAAAAGCAATTCCACTGGACTTCCTGGTTAAGATGGCGGCAGAGTAAAAAGCAGCTCTTTAACTTCTCCTAACTGAAACATACAGGACTCCTCAAGAAGACATAAAAACAAATCCAGAAGAATGAAGGGACCCCACAACAGGGCGCAGCATTGGAGGTACATGGAATCGGGGCATTTCCATGCTATAAAGGGGTGAAACAGCTCTCACTAAAACGCGAGCTGAGCAACCCCCTCCCCCACCCCCCATGCCACCTACAGTGCCAAAGCCAGCACACAAGAGTTAGAGCAAGTTTGGGGCATGCATTAAGTCCTTGGCAGCTACCTGGGGTCACCAGGGCCTGCTCCTGAGAGCAGCAAGACTTAAGACCCCAAGAGGCTAAAGAACGTGCGCAGACTTTGAACACAGACCCTGAGCGCAGGCACAAGTGTGGGCATGGACGCAAGCCCAGACACGGATCCTGAGCCCAGGGGAGGACTCGGATCTTGAGCGCAGGCGTGGACCTTGAGTGGGAACCCAGTGCAGAAGGGGTTCACAACTGTGGAAGCAGCTCCCTGAGACTGTTAAAGGAGCCTTGGTCAGAGGAACAAAAAGGGGACCACCAGGAGGCTTGACCCTGAGAATAACTAGACCTGAGACCTCAGGAGCCTAAAGAGCACAGACAGACCCTGAGTGTGAGGATAAACCTGAGAAGGAACAGGGCTAACAATGGCAAGCCAGAGGCAAGAACCCCAAAAGAGAAAGATCATCAAGAAGAAATCTGTAGCAGTCGACAACTTTTACACAGATAAAATCCAGACAAAAGAGCAAACAGCAGAGGAGAACAAACAAGTAATCATATCCAAACCTTCCTAAAATAATGAAAACTGGCCACAAGCTATTGAAGAGTTCAAATCTGAGATGATGAGAAAGATGGAAGAGATTTGGTGAGAGAAGTGGGAAATAGCTCAAAAGGAAATTAACAGGTTAGAAGACAGAAACTCCCAATTGGAGAAAGATGCCCCCAAATCAAACAAAATGGTAAGTATAGGGGGCCATGCCTCTATATGATTTTTTGGGGTCCTGAGCGGCGTGGTAGCATAGGATGGTTAAAGCAGGAGGAAGAAAATGAGAACAACTAGACTAGTGGTTAGCCCATGCTGTCCCAAATTCTGTGGGCATGGAAGTTTATTATATATCCTTCTCAAAGAGGTCACAGTTGGTAAGGGGCAATAAATCACACATAATCCATTGAAGTCTAAAGAATACAGATGCAAAGACAAATGGTCAAATTCCAAACCCCAATTTCAGGAGGGGATAATTCCAGGAGAGGAAATATCCCAGGGAGATGCTCACCAGTCAAATCCTAAAGGAGTCAGTTCTAATCTGAATATGCACTCTTATCTGATTAACATTTGTTAGGAAAGGAATCATTAACTCAGTAGATGCTGGTCTGCCACTTCAAAGCTCTCCAATAAGAATTGTAAAAAAGGTGGGGATCAAAGACTGAGTCAAAAGAGGAGCCTCAGATTTTTATCTTAGATGGCCCATTCAGTCTGCATCCTGACATGCAGTGCAGAAAAATCATACACACAGTTTTACTTGCCAATGATTTTGTAATGGGATCCAGATAAAATATCTGTTACAGACTCTGTTTCTCTAAATGACTCCTAATAGCCTTCTTGGAGGGATCAAGTTGATTTTGGATTAACCTACCTGCTGGTACCAGAGCCTTTTTGGGGGCTCAGGTGACCAGGACCAAACACAAAGACTGCCTCAGCCTGGATTGGTCACGTAGGGAATCCAGATAACAGGCCCTAAATTTGATCCTATTTCTCCAAAGGTTTTAATACATAGAACGGCTTCCCACAGGTAAGCAAATTGGAAACCAAAATCTGGCAAGAAAATAACAGTTTAAAAGGCAGAATTTTGCAACTGGAAAGTGAGGCTCAGAAATCAAATGAACTGATAAGCAAATTGAACACGAGAAATGACCAGATTGAAAAGGAAAACCAGTCCCTAAAGACTAGAATTGAGCAATTAGAAGCTAATGATCTCTCAAGACAGCAAGAACAAATAAAACAAAGTCAAAAGACTGATAAAATAGAAGGAAACATGAAATATCTCAATGAGAAAGTGACAGACCAAGAAAACATGTCTAGAAGAGACAATCTGAGAATCATTGGTCTTCCTGAAAAAGCAGAAATTAATAGAAATTTGGACTCCATACTAAAAGAAATTATTCAGCAAAATTATCCTGAAGTTCTACAACAAGAGGGCAATATAGACATTGAAAGGATCCATAGATCACCCTCTACACTAGACCCAGAAAAGACAACCCCCAAGAATATAATAGCCAAATTCAAGAGCTTCCAAGTAAAAGAAAAAATTGTACAAGAAGCCAGAAAGAGACAATTCAGATATCAAGGAGCACCAATCAGGATCATACAGGATCTGGCAGCCTCCACACTAAAAGACCGCAAGGCTTGGAATATGATATTCAGAAAGGCAAGAGAACTGGGTCTACAACCGAGGATCACCTACCCATCAAAACTAACCATATACTTCCAGGGGAAAGTTTGGGCATTCAACAAGACAGAAGATTTGCAAGTATTTGCACAGAAAAGACCAGGACTAAATGGAAAGTTAGATATCCAAACACAAAAATCAAGAGAAACATGAAAAGGAATTCCATGTGAACTGGAATGACCTCCAGGAATTGATGCAAAGTGAAAGAAGCAGAACCACGAGAACATTGTACACAGAGACAGATACACTGTGGTACAATCGAACATAATGGACTTCTCTACTAGCAGCAATGCAAGAATCCAGAGCAAGGCTGAGGGACTTATGAGAAAGAAAACTAGCCACATTCAGAGGAAGAACTATGGGAGTAGAAACACAGAAGAAAAACAATTGCTTGAACACATGGGCTGATGGGGATATTATTGGGGATGTAGACACTAAACGATAACTTTAGACCAACTATCAATAATATGGAATTAGGTCTTAATCAATGATACATGTAAATCCCAGTGGAACTGTGCACCGGCTAAGGTGGGGTTAAGAGGGTTTGGGGGAGAGGGAAAGAACATGAAACATGTAACTAGGGGAAAATATTAAAAAAAATTTTTTTAAATAGATTAAAAAAAAAGAACGCTGGCATACTCCAGTATTTCAGTCTCATCATTACTGGTGATTGAACCAGTATGAGATTAAGGATAATGAATGTTAAAAAAAAAAAAGTAAAATTTTTTTAACTGTCCATCTTTGATAGTTCCTAGAACTAGGTATTAGTATAAATGTAAGGTTTGGGAAATAGACTCATTTATGAGTTTAAGCAATCATTGCTATGATGAAATAAAGCCAAATTTTAGATTGTAATGGGGTAGAAAGTGATTTAATTGAAAACTGGACATTTGGATGTCCTCCCATAAATTTATGTATGTATATGTTTGTTTCTTCCCATAGCCAGATAATAAAAAAGGTATATTTAAGATCAACTGGTAGAGTAAATAATATCTAAAGTTGGCAGACTATAAGATAAAATATTTTTAGTATTCTTTCTTTTTAAGAATCAATAATAAGCTTCTCATGGGTAAGAACTACATCTTTTATCTTTTTTGTTGGTCCCCACAGAATCTAGCACAGTGCTGGGATTCAGAGGAGGAAATCAATAAATTCGTTATGAACAATTGGTTGTTGATGGACCTAAAGGCACCATCCAATACCCAAACTGCCCAAGGAAAATGATTCTTCTTTTCTTCAAAAGGTTTTAAGGAATGCTTCATTTAACCAAAAGGCTAAAACCTATCTCATTTTGGCTTCCTTCAAAAATAAGTTTTCCAACTTGTCCTACGTGTGTCATTATGACAAATAAAAACATTTGAAAAACTAAAAAAAAAAAAAAAAGCAATTCCACTGGGTTTTACATGTATCATTGTTCAAAATCTATTTCCATATTATTACTATTTTCAATAGAGTGATTATTTAAAGTCAACATCCCCAATCATATCCCCAACGAACCATGTGATTAAGCAAATGTTTTTCTTCGGCGTTTCTACTCCCACAGTTCTTTCTTTGAATGTGGATAGCATTCTTTCTCATAAGTCCCACAGAATTTTCCAATAGAGTAATCTTTTAAAACCCAAACCCTAAATCATATACCTATATATAATGCATTTTCTCACTTTTATTTTTTCTTAAAATTTGGCTTTGATTTTTATCTTTGCTCATGTCAAATTTAATAATGTGGATACACATATCTGACTCAGGAATGACTCAAACATTAGTAACCAATTTCTTGGAGAGGGGAGTGATATTATGTGGTTCTTGCCATGTACAATAGTTTTCAACTTTCTTCTTCAAAAAATATTGGTATACTGGCATGAGACATCTGTGTAATCTCCAAATGTTCAGTCTTTAGACTCCTTCAGATCTTAATTCTGAGGCATATTTTCCAGCATATTTTTTCAACTCCCTCCCTCAATCCTACCTTAGCACTGAAGTTACAAAGTATATGTTGACTTTATTTGGAGCATTTCATTGAATTCTTCATAGAATTTTCCTATTGTCTCTTCCTCTACAGCAGATCTTGGCACATAAACTATAATTACCTTCAGGGTGGTCCTTTTGTTTGTGCTTATTATGAATGCTGCAGCACAAAATGAGCTAGAATACAATGAAATGGTATTTCTTGTTGCCTTGGGAATGCAATGAAACTTAACTATGAACAATATTTTTCTTAAACTGCAACATCATTATATTGTATTGATCTATTCATAGCAAGAATGTTAATGTGATGTGGATCAATTTCTTCAACTATTAGTGGACAAATATCAGTTCTTGGGATTCGGATCCCATATTTAGAGGACCAACAGTTAAATCAACACTATTTGATAGTCTAAATGCTTTTCCAGAGAGGGGAAAAAATCAGTAACTAAAAATTGTTCTTTTCAAACAAGAAACAACAGTGAAAGAAAACAAAAGAAAAGAGGAGGAAATCTGTCTCTTCCATATTTATGTCTTTTTGAAGTTGAAAAATACATATGGTAGATATCAGTATAATTCATTATATATATATACATATATATATATATATAAAATTGTTCTTTGTTCTAGGATATTTCATTCATTTTCATGCAGGCTGGTCTTATAAACATTTGTTTCTTCTCTATATAAACAACTTAAGTAGTTACATAAAAGAGCAACACAGAGCATGCCAGTCTCTTCTTCAAGGATCAATATAATTTGCTGTGGAGTGGGGGTAGAGTGAGGAAGACACCAGTGGGAACCTTCTTTATCTTATGTTTTGCCAAGTTCAGATCTATGAATTTCAGACTGACCTTGAATCGTTCTTTTTTAATTTTTTTGAAATTTTATCTTTATTTTATTCCAATAACAAATTTACACATAAATTTTCCAAAATTATATGATTCATGTTGTCTCTCTCCCCTCCTCTCTCCTAGAGCTGACAAGCAATTCCACTGGGTTATACATATATTATCACTTAAAACATATTTCCATATTATTGAATAGTTCTTCTGACTTAATTATTTGTAATATTGTTTCAAATCTTGGCAAAGTTTGGTTCCAGAATTTGTGAATTTATGAAATATATCTTCATACTAACCAATGAGTATACTCAGGTTTTCATTTAACCATGTAGAGACCATTCAAAGAGAGGAAAATGATGAGGTCTTCAGATAAGTTTTATGATTACATTACTGAGGCCACTTCTCCAATTCTTCATGCCAAGGATATTCAGATGCACATTACAGAACCAATACTATGGGTTTGGGTTGTTCTTCAATATTTCTTTAGAAACCATTGTGCTGGAGCAAATAAATACAAAGTTTAGATAAGATATGACCTCTGACCCTCTGGAGCTTTATAGTCTATTTGGAGGATAAGATAGTTTTTTCCTTAAAGTAATTCTAGAAGGTAAATAGTACAAATATTGTTATCCCTATTTTACAAATGTTAACATCCTCCCCCCATTCACTCTTTCTAGCCTCAATTTATACTGGCGTATTTAGTCTCTCTATAGAAAGCAGTTGAATAGACCAAATGATTAAAGAGGCCCCCAAATCTACCAAAGATAATAACTTCTTAAAAAGCAGAATTGGCCACAAGTAAAAAGGTATATGAAAATTCACTGAAGAAAATAACTTCTTAAAAAAACAAAATTGGCCAAATGGAAGAGGAGGCACAAAAGCTCACTGAAGAAAATAATTTCTTAAAAATTAGAATTGGGCAGGTGGAAGCTAATGTCTCCATGAGATATCAAGAAACAATAAAACAAAATCAAAAGAATGAACAATAGAAGACAACATAAAATATCTCATTGAAAAAAACTGACATGAGGAATAGATTGAGGAGAGATAATTTAAAAATTGTTGGACTACCTTAAAGCTATGATTTTAAAAAAAGAGCTTAGACATTATCTTTCAATAAATAAAGAAAAACTGCCCTGATATATTAGAAACAGAGCATAAAATAGAAATTGAAAGAATCTACCAATCACCTCCTGAAAGAGATCCCAAAATGAAAATTCCTAGGAATATTATAGTCAAATTTTAGAATTCCCAGTTTAAGGAGAAATAATTCTTCATGGAGTCACAGTAAGGATAATAAAGATTTAGCAGTGTCTACATTAAAGGAGTGGAGGGCTTGGAATATGATACACTGGAGGGCAAAAGAACTAAATATAACCCAAAGTCATCTACTCAGCAAAACTGAGTATAATCTTTCTGGGAAGAGGGCACAGGGTGGGGATGAATATATAGTGAAACAGAAGACTTTCAAGCATTCCTGGTGAGAAGAGTAAAGTCAAGTAGAAAATTTGACTTTGACATATAAAACTCAAGAGAAACATAAAAAGGTCATCAGGAAAGAGAAATCATAAGAGAGTAAACTATTTATATTTCTAAATAGGGAGATGACACTTGAAACTCCTAAGAACTTTATTATTTTTAGGGCAAATAAAAGGAGTATAAATAAAATATTTATTTAAAAATTTAAAAAATTGACTAGTGTTTGTTTTAAATTCAGGGAAGTGTCTAACAGATTCCCTATAGACACGTGAGGACTTTGAGACTACATTTCCTGTGATCCTTATGGGTTTCTGGTTTCCGGTTTAAGGCGTGGGGACGTCCAGCGTCCCCACGTATGGGGCAATTTAAATTCAGAGGAGGGCCTAGAGAAAGCTCTCTTTCTGGGTTTTGCAGAGTGGCTGGCTGGTGTATCAGAGGGACAAGATAGGCTCCAGCGGTAAAATTAAAAGATAGGCACGGTCATATATATATTAGAATATATATATGACCATGGTTTAATTAAACTACTAATTTCTCTTATTATATCAGTCTTTATCATTTTTAATCGTAACACTATGAAGGGATGGTGTCCAAAAAAAAAATAAAATTAAGAGGTAAAAAAAAGGAATGTACTAGAGAAGGGGGAAGGGAGAGGTAGAATGGAGTAAATTATACCACACAAAACATATGAAAAAAGTTTTTATGTTGGAGGGAAAGATAGAAGATGGTAGGCAACACTTGAATCTTAAGCTCATCAGAATTGACTCAGAAAGGGAATAATATACACACTTAGTTGGGTATAGAAAGCTATCTACCCTATAGGGAATTAGAAGGGGGATGGAATAAGAGAAGGAGGGGCTAATAAAAGTGAGGGCAAATTGGGGAGTCAGTGGCCAGAAGCACGACACTTTTCAGGAGTGACAGACTAAAAGGAGAGAGAGAAGGATAAACAAGTGGGGAAAGTAGGATGAAGGGAAATAATTGTTAGTAATTATAACTGTGAATGTGAATGGGATGACTCACCCATAAAAAGGAATCAGAGAGTATAGTGGATTAGAAACCAGAATCCAACAATGTGTTGGTTTTTGTTGTTTTTTAAAACCTTGCCTTTTGTTTTAGGCAGAAGAATAGTAAAGGCTAGGCATGGAGGTTAAGTGACTTGTCTAGGGTCACATAGCTATATCTGAAGCCATATTTGAACCCAGGACCTCCCATCTCTAGGCCCCACTCTCTATCCAATGAGCCACCTACTTGCCCCAACAATATATTGTTTATAAGAAACACATTTGTAGCAGACACACACACACACACACACACACACACACACACACACACACACACACACAGTTAAAGTTAGAGGCTAGGGTAGAATACATTATGCTTCAACAAAAGTTAAAAAAAAAAGCAGCATAAGCAAACATGATCTCAGACAAAGCAAAAACAAAAATAGATTTCATGATAAAGAAAAAAACTACATTTTGCTAAAAGGTACCAAAAATAATGATGTAATATCAATATAAAACATCTATGCATCAAATTGTATAGCATACAAATTACATTAAATTTTAAAGAGCTTGCAGAAAAAAAAAAACCAATGCAGCCAAGATAAAAAAGAAAAACTGAAAAAATGTGGAAAATGTTTTACAGTAAATTTCTCTGGTAAAGGCCTCATTTCTCAAATATATAGAGAAGTTATTTAAATTTATAAAAATATAAGTCATTCCTCAATTGATAAATGGTTAAAGGGTATGAAAAGGCAATTTTCAGATGAAGAAATGAAAGCTATCTATAGCCATATTAAAAAATGTTTTAAATTACTCTTGATTACAGAGATACAGATTAAAATAACTTTGAGGTCTCACCTCACACCCATCAGATTGTCCAGTATGACAGAAAAAGAAAGTGACAAATTTTGGAAGAGAGGGGGGAAAATTGAGACACTATTGCTCTATTGTGGGAGTCATGAACTGATCCAGCAATTCTGGAGAACAATTTGGAACCATTCCCAAAGGGTTTTAAAACTGCAAACTCTTTGACTGAGCAATACCACTACTAGGTCTATATCCCAAAGAGATAAAGAAAGGGGAAAAAAGGAAAAGGACTTACATGTACAAATATATTTTTAGAGATTCAATGAAGGACAAAGGGCTCCGAGGGAACAGAAAACCAAATCTGACAACAGAACAGAGCTGGGGGGTCCTCCAGCTGAACCCAACTTAAAAGGTACACGGAAAAAAAGAGAAAAAAAGCCTGAATTCTTGGAATTGTCCCATGGGAGGGGAAAGAAAAGAGGAAGATCCCAGATCCCCTCCTCTACCTAATGTGCAGATACTGGAATCTCTGGGTGGGCTGGGCCACTAGTCTGAGGGAGTGCCTCTCTGGCACAGCTGTGCCAAACTCAAGGCTCTGATCACAAACAGCAGGGAGGCTGCTGGGGGAGAAACCCAGAGAGAGTGAACATATGCCATCCTGCTCTGTCCCTCCCCCCCTTCTCTCAAGGGCACTTTGAGCTGTGCAGATCAACCCCACCTGGCTTAATCCTATCAATACAGCAGACAAGAAGTCTTCAGAGGGCAGGGAAGCTCCAACACCCCTCCCCCACAGACTACAGTGAAAATAGCCTAATTCACTTCTTTAGCTTTTACCACCAGCTGGGGAATATCTGGCCTCAGGACCCACTAACCTAATGAATCAGTCCTCCCAGGACTGAATAGCCCAAACCCACAGATAAAAAAAATGATCAGAGGGCCAAGATTACAGCCAGTTACAGAGGAGAAAGAAGGAAAAAATATGAGTAAACAACAGAAAAAGAAAAAAGAAACCACAATTGATAGCTTCTATCCAGAAATTGAACAAAAAGCAAATGGATCAGAAGAAGATAAAGGAACACCAAAAAAAAAAAAAAAAAACAGAAACTTCAGTGAAATGGACACAGGCTTTGGAAGAACTTAAAATTCAATTAACTCAAGAATTCAAAATTCAATTAACTCAAGAACTCAGAAAACAATCAACAGAGGCTGAAGACAATTGGGAAAAGGAAATATATGATCTAAAACAAGAAAATAATGTCTTAAAAGCCCAAATTGACCAGCTGAAAAATGAAACAAAGAAGGTGAAAGATGATCTACAAAGAAAATCAGACTAGAAGGAGAAGGATGACCAAAAAGCCAGGGATGAAATTCAGTTTTTAAAAATTAGAATTCAATAACTAGAAGCAATGACTTCAGAAGGCAGCAAGAATATATAAAACAAAATCAAAAAATGAAAAAATTGAGGAAAATATGAAACACCTCATTGACACAACCACAGATCTAGAAAACAGATCTCGAAGAGACAATTTAAGAATTATTGGTCTATTGGAACATCATGACAAAAGGAAAAGCCTGGACATCATCCTACAGGAAATTATACAAGAAAATTGTTCTGACATTCTTGAATAAGGGGGAAACGTGGAAATTAAAAGAATCCACAGATCACCTCCTACATTTAATCCACAACTGAGAGCTTCCAGGAATATTATAGCCAAATTCAAAAACTATTAGACCAAGGAAAAAATATTACAAGCTGCTAATAAGAAGTCATTCAGATACCAGGGAACCACAGTTAGGATAGAAGGACCGGAAGGCATGGAATATAATATTCTGGAAAGCAAGAGAGCTGGATCTACAACCAAGAATTAACTATCCAGCAAAACTGACTATATTCTTGCAGGGGAAAGTATGGTCATTCAACGAAATTGAAGACTTCCAAGCATTCATAAAGAAAAAACCGGACTTAAACAGAGAGTTTGCTGCCCAAACACAGAACTCAAGAGAATCACCATAAGGTAATTAAGAGAGCAGGGAAAAAAACAAACATTTTCTTTAAGGGACCCAATAAGAAAAATTTTCCATGGTTACATGATTCGTGTTTTTACTTTCCCCTTCACTTCCCCCCAAACTCCCACCCCTCCCATAGCCGAAGCACATGTTCACTGGTTTTAACATGTGTCATCAATCAAGACCTATTTCCAAATTGTTGATAGTTGCATTGGTGTGGTAGTTTCGAGTCTACATCCCCAACCATGTCCTCATCAACACATGTGTTCAAGCAGTTGTTTTTCTTCTGCGTTTCCACTCCTGTAGTTCTTCTGAATATGGGTAGCGTTCTTTTCCATAAGTCCCTCAGAATTGTCCTGGGTCATTGCATTGCTACTAGTACAGAAGTCCATTACATTCAATTTCACCACAGTGTATCAGTCTCTCTGTACAACAGCATGATACTTTTAGAAAACCTGGAAAAATATACATGCACTGATGCAAAGTGAAGTAAACAGAACCAGGAGAACACTGTATGCAGAAACAGCATTATTGTAAGGGGGATCAACTGTGAATGACTTAGGTATTCTTAGTAATACAATAATCTAAGATAATTCCCAAAGGACTTAGGATGAATACTATCTACCTCCAGAAAAATAATTGAATGTCCGACTGCTGATCAAACATATTTCTTATACTTTCTTCATTTTTCTTAGTTTTTTTTAGGTTTGTGTTTTCTTTCACAATATGACTAATATAGGAATATGTTTTGTATGACTGGACATGTATAACCTATATCAAATTGCTTGCCTTCTCAGTGATGGGGGAGAAGAAAGAGAGAGAGAATTTGGAACTCAAAAATTTTAAAAACTATTTTTGCATGTAGTTGAAAGGAAATAAAATATTTAAAATTCAAGGGAGGGGAGGAAAGTGCTATAATCTTAGTTCACAAAAAGAGGCATAGAATCTAGTTGCCTTACTCTGTCCTGTTCAGTCCATATCTGGAGAATTTCATTCAGTTCTGGACACTTTAGAAAAGACAGTGAAAGCTGGACAGTGACTAGAGGAGAGCAACTAGGATTGGGAAGAGCTTGTTAAAGAAATGAGTATGTTTTAGCTGGAGAAAAGAAGCTTAGGTGAGGGGTACACATTAAGTGCTGCCTTGTAGTATTTGAAAGGTTAGGGGATTAGACTTGTTCATCATGGCCCCTGTGGGCAGAACTATGAGCAATGGGTAGAATTTGCAAAGAGGCGAATTTAAACTTGGTGTAAGGAGTAATATCTAAGAATTAGAGCTATCTCAAAGTCAGAAGGATTGCATCTGAAGGCAGTAGGTTTCCCCTCATTGAAAATTTTCATTCAAGAGCAAAATGGCTACTTCTTAGGAAAGATATTTAGTAGAGGGGATTTTTATCTAGATGTTTATTTGAATGTACACCTGGGTCACTAGTATCCCAATTCTGAGATTCTGTAGTAAAATTCCATTGTAGTCATATATAATACAACTTTAACTTAACCTTTCTGGGGCTCGGTTTTCTCTTCTATAAAATTAGGAATATAGACTAGATAATTTTTAAAAATCTCTTTCAGCTCTAGAGTTATAATTCTATAAAACTATAAATGAAGTAAATATGAAGTAATTTTGATGGAGGTTGGGAAAATAGTAACATTGGGTCAGGGTTGATGGTCAAGAAAAGTCCTTGAATGGAACACAATTTGTTCTTAATTCCTCAATCATTAGATTGGTGTGGACATATGGTTTGTTTCCAGATCTTTGATATTATGAATAGTGCTGCTAAGATTATTTTTGTATAGATGAGTCTTTTTTGTGCCAATAATATCCTTAGAATATGGTCCAAGTAATTATATCAGTTAGTGAAAAGAGATGAATAGTATTGTAGATCTCCTTATAAAATTCCATATTATTTTCCCAAAAGGTTGTACCAGTTAACATGTGCCTACTTTTTTTCTACAAGCTTGGTGCCATTGAATTTTATCATTTTAAACTATCTTTGCCAGTTTAATAGATATAGGTGATATCTCAGACATTTTCATTTTTCTTTATTAGAGTTTGAATATTTTTTCATATTGTTTCTGCCCATTTGTGTTTCTCTTTCCAGAACTGTCTATTTATAGTTTGGCCTTTTATTTGAGAACAGATCTCTGGTACTGACACATACTCCTTTTTTGGTTTGTTTTTTAACTTTTTTTGGTCATTTCCAAATTTTCGCCCTTCTTCCATCTCTTCCCCTACCCATTGAGAATGCAATCATTAAATCCATCACATAATCCAAAGAAAGAAAAGAAAGCTCTATTAAGTAGAAACTCATGACTCATTTTTTTGAAGCTGTCCTGAATACAGACCCACCCTCTGGCTAATGGAATTCAGAAGAAAAAAATCCCCACAGAGGTAGAGAGCACTAGAAAGAAAATTTAGTCATTCTGCTCTCTTAGGATGGGCTCATACCCATGATTCTCTCCTAAACAGTAACCAGCCAAGCAGTCACCACATCAAGTCACTTAATCTCTTGGGATATTCCTCACCCAAACCTTAAAAATGAGAGACAGAGCAGTGTAGCAGATTGAGAACAGATCTTGGAGCCAAGAAGACTTGGTTCAAGTCCTGCCTCTGACAGATGCTGACAGCACAGAGGAAAAAGTCATTAAACTCTCAGTGTTCTAGGCCACTCTCTAAAACCATAAGTTAGAGAGTAGATGCATATTGCACTGAGAGAGGGAATTTCCTCACTGAGAATGCCATTGAAATCAGAAGTTCATCTGTTGATATTCAGTTTGCTTTTTTCCTTTTCTTTTTTATTCTTCATTAAAAGAGATGGGATGATATATTTAGAGATGGAAGGATGGAGAATGATGATGTGTACCTATAATGCCTGCTACTGGGGTGGTGAAAGTTGTTTGAGAGTTCTAAGCTGCAATGAGCTAAGAAAAGTTATCTACACTATGTTTAGCACTGATATGGTGGGACCTTCAGAAATGAAGAACCACAGAATTGCCTAAGGAGGAGTAATTCAGCCTATGTCTCAAATGGAACAGGTAAAAGCCCCCTTGTTGATCACAAGCAGTCATTACACTTCTAGCTTGAGAAAGATGGGGGGAAGGAGGAAGAATGGGAGAAGAGAGAGAGAGAGAGAGAGAGGGAGGGAGGGAGGAAGAGGAAGAAGAGGGAAAAGAAGAAGAAAAAGAGGAAGAAGAGGGAACGAAGGAAGGAAGGAAGGAAGGAAGGAAGGAAGGAAGGAAGGAAGGAAGGAAAGACATATGGTGCTGGAAAGGGGAGTGACCTGGATATGGACAGATAGTAATGTGAAGGTCTGTATTTGAGCAAGAGAAAATAAAGCCTATTTATTAGAATTCAAGGTAATGTTAAGATAATGCCAAACAATGATGTGGGATGCAGGCTTTAGTGGAAGTGACCCCAGGGTTCAGTTGGAGCCAACTCTACTTGACAATAGGCTCATTATTAAATTCTCAGAGTGAAGATTTATACCTCAGAAATCAGCAATCATAAATCATGTTTAGATTTATTATTTTGTTAATTATCTAAACTTTAAAAAGTGTTGGAAAATATTAATAATGCAGATTAAATTTAAAAGTGCACATATATGTATATTTTTCCCAGAGAGGCTGGTTGTTAAACATTTATTAGCACAGCCCTATAATATTATATTAGACGTATATTACATATGTATATAGAATATATTATATATTATAATATTACACTATAAACACTGCTTGAGCTCAGCAGGAGTGCAGTGGGAGGCTCAGGGAATTAAGCTGTCACCAGACTAGGTGTTTCTCTAGTGATCTGGGTGTCCATTCAGGTCTTACCCATAACCCTTTGATTGGGTTAAGAAAAAGGTCTGAGGCTTATCTGTATAAAGAAGACCCCTCATGGCTACCTGGCTTCAGGGAAGATTGCTTACCTCTTGTCCCACAAGTCTCCTGGTTTCTGGAAGACTGGCCTCTGACCTGGACTAAGGTCAAGTTTGTCCAACCAGGGAAACCCAGAAAAAGTGATGTCACTGAGTATTAGAGATCAGCTCTCTCTTTCTCTCTCCTGGCCAGGTGGCAGGTGTTCTTTTTCCTAGGAAATAGAAGCAGTGCTTGCTCATCTGACCAAGCCACTTCTAGCAAAGTAGCAAGAGGAAATGGGGACATAGGATGAATAGCAAGCTTGGGTTAGCAAGGCAACCAGTCGTGTGATTTTGTGCCTTTTCTTTCTCTGACCTACTTTCGCTATTAAATAAATAATTATAAATATACCATCTCTAGAGAATTTTAATCTTAATATCTTCAAGAAAATTAGAGTTATTAAGGGAATATTTCATTCAAAAATGGACATGATAAAAAACAAAAATAGTAAGGACTTAACAGAAGCAGAAGAGATTAAGAATAGATGGCAACATGTGAACTGAGAATTACCAGAAGAGCAGATTAGTTTTTGAAAAAGCAGAGGAACTAGAGTCCAAATTGACAGCATTTGCTGGATTATGAAGAAAGCAAGAAAGTTTCAGAAAAGCATCTACTTCTGCTTCATTGACAATACTAAAGCCTTCAACTATATGGATCACAGAAAAATGTGGCAATCTTCAAAGTGATGGAAGTACCAGATCATCTTACTTGTCTCCACAGAAACTTGTATCTGGGCCAAGAAACAACAGTTAGAGCAACGCATTGGTTTAAGATAGAAAAGGATTCCATCAGTGCTGTATATTGTCACTTTATTTATTTAACTTATATGCAGAGTACATTATTCTTTTTTTTTTAAACCCTTACCTTCCGTCTTGGAGTCAAAACTGTGTATTGGCTCCAAGGCAGAAGAGTGGTAAGGGCTAGGCAATGGGGGTCAAGTGACTTGCCCAGGGTCACATAGCTGAGAAGTGTCTGAGGCCAAATTTGAACCTAGGACCTCCTGTCTCTAGGTCTGGCTCTTAATCCACTGAGCTACCCAGCTGCCCCCCAGAGTACATTATATAGAGTGCCAGGCTAGATGAATCAAAAGCTAGAATTAAAGTTGTTGGGAGAAATATCAATAATTTCAGATATGCAATTTCAGATAATTCTTCATTTTCTGCCATTAGAGTAGCTCTTGATATCTCAGTCCTTTGAAAAATAAGTTTAAAAAAAACAGTCAATACTTAAAAGAAATAAACTCTGACTTGTCACTGGAAGGTCAAATATTAAAATACTTTGACCACATAATAAGAAGACAGGACTCATTGAAAAAGACCTTAATTTAGGGAAAGATTGAAGGCAAAAGAAGAAGAGAATGGTAGAGGTTGAATGCCATGGAAACAATGACTATGAACTTGGACAGACTTTGGAGATAATGAAGATAGAAGGGCCTAGCATCCTCTGGTCCACGGGACCAGACACGACTGAACAACAAAGAACAAATTTGTCATAGAATTAGAATCACAGAGCTAGAAAGGATCTTAAGAATTTAGCTAGTTTATTTCTGCTATTTTTACCCATTGGAGAGAATAGAAACTGAGAGGTTAAGTAACTTGTCCAAGGTCACACAGTGAATTAGAGCCAGAGCCAGGAATAGAGCCAAGGATGTGCTGCTAAAGGTTTAACAAACGAATCTCCCAAAGGCACAATATACTTTTAAGTTTAATGTGCATTATTAACATTTTTACTATTTGTTCCCTAAATCTAAATAATTAGAATAATAAATCAAACCCTGATTTGTAGGCTTGCCCTTTGAGAAAAAAAAAACCTTACTTCTCTGTCTTAGTAACAACTCTAAGACAGAAGGGCAAGGGCTAGGCAAATGGGGCTAAGTGACTTTCCCAGGATCACACAGCTAGGTAGGATCTGAAACTAGATTTGAACCCAAGTTCTCCTGACTTCAAGTCTGATTTTCTATCCCCTGTGCCACCTGGCTGCCCCCTGGGTTTGCCTATTTTTTAAAAGTATAAATGTTTACACTGAAAACTTAATATTCGGTTTCACAGGATGCGGAGGAAAGGAGTTGGCTCCAGGATATGCCAGCCAGTTTTTCATTTCTTTCTTGCCTCTCAGCTTGGTTTTGACTCAGCTAACAGATGCCCTCTGGCAGCCTCCCTCCTTCGTTTCAGCTTCCTTTCATATACTGCCATTCTCAGTTGACTGTAGACTCCTTGGGGGCAGTGATTGTCTTTCTTTTTCTTATTTGTATCCTCAGAGCTTAGTACAGTACCTGCACAGAGTGGGCACTGAGTAAAGCCTATGAACTATTGACTATGATCTCTGACTGGAACTCAGATCTGCTAATTCGAAGAATAATATACTATCCACTATACCATGCTGCCTCCCATGATGGCACAAAGCAAACCTTTACAAGAGTGATCTCCTTGAGCTGGGCAAGAGATCCACGACTGTGCCAAGGAAATGAAGGGATGGTCAGACATGTTGTGATTTAATTCACATTAATTCAATTCAATACCCACTTATGAATTGCCTACAACTTATGGCAGTCTTTTGCCACAGTCCTTTACTAGGAATATCAGAAGATCAGAAGAAGATGATTCTAGGAGTAATGGGCAGGTGGGGTTCTGGTTTCCAACAGCCTTGGCTAGGAGTCAGGAAGTTTCCCGAGTTCAAATACTGACTTACTAGCTGAATGACCCTGAGAAAGTCATTTTACCATCTTTGCCTCGGTTTTTTCATCTATAAAATGAGCTGAAAAAAGAAATGGCAACCCATTTCCAGAATCTTTGCCAAAAAACACCAAACAAACAACCCAAATGGGGTCGCAAAGAGTCTGACATGTCTTTAAAAAAAAAAAAAAAAAGAGCAGATAAACAACAAATAGTTGCAGAAAGGGGTAGATTAACTGCTCTCTAAATTCAAACAGAAATGGTTGACTTTAACCCCCTTTATTATGTTCCCCCTTCCATTTTCTTCCTGTCTCCCCCGATTCTTCTTCTCTCTCCTCTGTCCCCAAATTGTTCTTGTTGCACGTGAGAGCACCTAGAAGAGTAGTCAAAGATATGGATTTCCGTGTGGCTTTGGAACTGTATTAGTTGGGTAACGCAGAATGTCATCTCTCTCTGGGCCTCAGTTTCATCATATGTAAAATGGAAATACTAGCACTTGAACAATCTGTCACTGATCTGTTACAAGAAAAATAACCTATATGCTTTAAAGTCTATAGAAATACAAAGGGGTTTTGTAAGGTCTTTTCCAGTTCTTAATCCCATCGTATTCTCGGTCCTTTCTTTGCATTTGACTCCAGATTCCCACTCTTCTTTGCCTTTGCCCTAAAATCTCCCTCTTAGGTTTACAAGTTCCCCTTCTTTTTCCAGCCTTTTAACCCCCAAACTCTTCCCCTCTCCCATCCCCCATCCCCCTATCTCCCCCTGGCTCCAGTCTTCAAATCACGAATTCTTCCCCTTCCAGTTTTCTACTCCCAAACTCCTCCCCAGTCCCAAATAACTCTTGTCTTCTCTTTCCCTTCCGCAGACCCCCTTAAGTCCTGCACCTCTCCCAAATCCCTGGATTCTGCAGTTCTCTCTCCCTACCTGACCTCCAAAGTCTATTCTCCTCCCATCAGATCTGCAGCCCTCCCCCATCTCCAAATCCCTCCCTCTCCTATCAACGGACCACCCCAAAGCCCTCCTCTCTCTAGTTCCCTATCTTCAAATACCTCCCCTCTCCCATTAAAGATGGGGGGGATCTCCCAGTCCCTCCCCTCTGGTCTCCTATACCCAAATCTTTTCTTCTTCCATCAACAAACCCCCTCGAACTGTTAAGAAACGGAGGATTTCCCCAATACCCTCCTTCTCCGGTCTCAGACCCCAAATGCCTCCCTTTCTCGCCCCGCCCCCCCAAACCCCGCCTCCTCCCGTGCCGGGGCGGGGCTGGTGCAGGTTACAGCCTGCAGGGGGCGGCCCGAGCCTCCAGCGCGGAGTGCAGAGCTGGGAGTCTGGAGCTTGGAGCCGGCGCGGCTATTTCTATCTCATGATCACAGTGCCGGGGCTCGGGGCTTTTCCAGCTACTTCTGCCCGGGCGGGGAGCCGGCAGCGGGCAGAGGACGGCGCCTCTCCGGCCCCCAGGAAGCCATATTCTGCATAGCCAGCTCCAGGCCCAGGGAGGCGGCGCGCTCTGGCCCCTGCGCCCCGGCCCCTGCGCTCTTCCCGGTTCGACGCAGCCCCTGCGCTTCAGCCCCCCGCGCTCGGGGTTCAGTCCAGCGTCGTCCCTGAGCTGCGGCCTCTGCGCTCGCTGGGCCACCGGCTCCAGCCCAACCTCCTCCCCTCCGGCCGCTGCGGGGACACAGCCGCCTGGCAAGATGAGCAACGTGTCCTTCCACATCTCCAATCTCCTGGAGAAGATGACGTCCACCGACAAGGATTTTAGGTAGGATTCCCTCAAGGGAACCCCCCCTCCCCCACCAACACACACCCCCTCCGCTAGGAAAACGTCAGGTCTTTGAGGGTTGGAACTATGGAGATGTCATCTTTGTGTCTGGTACCTCGGACTGTGATGGGCACAAGCAGCCATAAGAAATGCTTACAGACCAGGTCACTATCCCAGGTCTTCAGGTCTTCAATTGCCCTGGCCAGGACAACCCCCTCTTCCCTTCCCTCCACCTGCTCTAGCCCTATAGGCCAATTCCCTCCCCAACTGTCCTCTGCATCTCTCCCCTTCCTGTCTGTCTTTTTTATCCCCATCCCCATCTTCTCCCATTCTGTTCCAGCCCATCATCCTCTCTTCCCTACCTGCCCCCTAACCCATCATCAGAGTCATGTTGCAGTAGTGTGGTAGGAAGAGTGTTGGTTTTGGAATCTGAGGCCCCCTTCTCTCCCCCCAGTTCAATTTTGATAATTTAAATCTCCATATTTATTATCAATGTGATCTTGGACAACTCACTTAACTTCCCTGGGTCTCTGATTCCTTTTCTATTAAATAAAAAGTTGGATCTTATGGTCTCTTTTTTTTAACTTTAGCTGAAGCATAGTAGATTCTGCTCCAGCCCTTTACCTTTACTCTGTGTATGTCTCCCTGCTTTAAATGTGTTTCTTGTAAACTTGTAAAATGTGGGATTCTGGCTTTTAATCCACTCTGCTATCCTCTTCTGTTTTATGAGTGAGTTCATTCCCTTCACATTTACAGTTATTGATTACTGAGTGTTTTCCTCCACCTTATTTTCTCACTGTTTATCTGGATCTCATGATCTCAAAAATTCCTTCCAGATCCAAAGTATTCCTTTGTCATCTTCTGCCTCTTTCTCTTCCTCCTCCGTCCTCTCCACAATGCCAGGACCTCCTTGATACCCCCACAATGATGTTTTAGGATAGTCTTCTGTTATGAGTTGGTCTGACCCTTCCCTTGAGCCACAGGTCCACTGAATCCCCTTCTCTTCCTTCTGTCTTCTTTCCCTGTTGGAAGTTTGGCCTCCCCTAGATTTTCCTGTAGAATCTTGGATTTTTTTTTTTTTAAGAAGCATAGGGAATCTTAGAGATGATTGAATCCAATCACTTGAATTTGACCCATGAGGGAACTGGAAGTAAATTGCTCAGGCCAACTTAACCCTTTAGTCTAGTATTCTGCTCAGTAGTATTGATAGAGAGGAGATTTGTCTCCTTCTTTGTAAAATAAGGGACCTGGATTTGATTTCCACAATCCATTTACAATGATTTGACCCTAGGACAGCCTCAGAGAGGCTTTGAAGATGTTTTTTCCTTAAAGGGGAGACTGTAGGTATATGGAGAAGCAGGTAGCACTGGACCATCTGGGTAAATTATGATCTAGAGGGATAGTATAATCCTAGGTCCTCCTAAGGGGCAGGAAGGAGGGGGAAGTGGGACGATGAAGACTCATGTTAGGGGGGAATAGTGGCAGAATCCCAAAGTTAACTCTGGAAGGGGCTGCACAGAGAATTATAAATCTATAGCTAGAAGAATCTATCTAAGGCAAATACTCCATTTTCTAAATAGAAAAACTAAGATTCCCAATGGGATTAAATGACTTGACCAAGGTCACACAATGGTATTTCTCAGAGGTAGGATTCAAACCTTGATCCCAAATATCAATTAGCCCAGCACCCCTGGTATTGTACAGAACAGGAAACTAAGGCTCAGAAATAGAAGTTGTAACTTGCTTACTGTCACACAGCCAATTAGTAGCAGAGAATTCAGATCCTCTAGCTTCCAAGTTGAGTTCTTGGATAATGCTAATTATGGGGCTGACAGGGACTCAGAGCAAGAGTGGCAGAGAAGACTGGTGGATACAAGTCTCTTTTTGAAGTCTGGAGAACCCAAGTTCAAGTTCTGCTTCTGAAACAGACTGTCATGTGGCCATGGGCAACCCCCCCCCCAAAAGCCTCCAGGGCCCCACTATCCCAGGCAGCTTTCTAAGCTTGGCTAACTTCAAATGGAAGGAGTTTCTACTGGAGAGATGAAATGGTAGGTTCCAGTTCTATACTCCAAAAAGGGGGTGGGGGTTGCAGGAGAGATTATGGAAAGGGATATGGACTGGCTTCGAGAAAAAGCGTGACAAGCCTGGAGATGAGAGGTCCTAGGTTCAAATCTGACCTCAGACACTTCCTAGCTGTACTACCCTGGGAAAGTTTGTTTTATAGCTAAAATACAAATATGCAAAAAAACCCCAACAAACCAACAACCAATAGCCTATGTCTTACCACTCTTCTGGGGATCAATAGATTCTAAGACAGAAGGTAAGGATTTAAACAAACAAACAAGGGGATGGAAGAATATCTGTGAAATTGTCCTACCCAGAGGACAGGGAATGAATGGACCCTCTTCCTAGTCCACTTTGACCTTGGTTAGAGCCTGGGAATATGTGTTGAGTCTGGGGACCTTCTTGTGGGTGTCCCTGCTATAAGCCAGGGGTGGGAAAAGCTGCTTGTCCCTGCCAGGAACCTGCCCTACATGGACCAAGTTGCCAAGCTTGCCTGCCTGCTCCTCTGTACATACCACTGTTTATGGAAATGCAGTGTCAGCCTTGTGCCTCTCAGCCCAGGGCAGGGGTGGGCCTTGCTGCCTGGTTTCCAGCGAAGCTCCATAATGTGCCTTTTATTAGAATAATCCCTTACACTTGTATAGCCTATTATACTTTCCAAGCTCTCAAAGAGTGCTTCGTGGTGGGCAAAGTGCTTTCCTCTGGGTTGGAAACTTGGCTGGGCTAGCTTACTTTCTGCCTGTGGGACTTGGATTAAGTCTCCCCCTTGCACAGGACCACTTGATTTCCTTGTCTTTAAAATAAGGGGGAGTCTGCTAGCTGATCTCCAAAAGGCCTTCCAGCTCCAGATCCTGTAGGAAAGTATGTAGGATAGTTATTTTTATCCCCATTTTACAGGTGAAGAAACCGAGGCTTTCAAAATATGTAGTTATGCAGTTAGTACATTTCAGAGCTAGGATTTAAGTCCAGGTTTTAGGACTTGGGAGCATTATTTGATTTTTGTCTTTAAGCCCTTATCTTCTGTCTCAGAATCTATACTAAATATCAGTTCCAAGGCAGAAGAGCGGTAAGGACTAGGCATTGGGGATAAAGTGACTTGCCCAGGGTCACACAGCTAGGAATTGTCTGAGGCTGGATTTGAACTCAGGTTTTCCTGACTCCAGGTCTAGTGCTTTTCCACTAGTTTCCCTTTACCACCTAGTGGCCGGCACACTAAACCAGAAATTCAAAGATCTGGTTTCTAGCTTTAATTCTGCTACCAGGTAGCTGTGTGACCTTGGCCGATGACATCTACTTTCTGAGCCTCTGTTTTGTCATCTGTAAAAAGGAGGAGTTGGACTAGACAGTCTCCAAGAGTCCTTCTAGCTTTGATTTTTTTTTTCTATGAGTTCATAACAGAATTGGGACTCAAACTCCATCCTGCCTTCTGCCTCCTGGCCCAGAGATCTTCCTCCTGTTTTGACATTCTCTGGGATAATTCTCTCACCCAGGATTATAGCAGCCTAGAAAATGAGCAGGATGGGAAGTGACAGGATTTACAAGTAGAGAAACTGAGGCCCAGGGGGAAGTGAGTTACCTTAGCATACACAGAATTCTTAGTTCTTAGTTATTTGAGTTATTCAATTCCTTGTTCCTTCTGGGATCCTTGAACTCCCTGGAAGACTCCCTTCTTTTGTGCTTATCACTATTTTGTACTCTCTCGCTATCGGGCGAAGCAGATCCTCTTCCAGTGTCTGTGGCTGCCAAATCAGCAAGCCAGGCCAGCACATTCCATCTTCTGTGCTGTAGAGATGAGCTCCACAGCCCAAGGCTACGACGTAGCCTGTATATTTGGCCCCGGTTCTGATGACCTGGAACCTTAGAATATTCACCCAAGAAGGGCCCTAACAGATGCCTCCCCCAGGCCCATTCCACAGATGGTCTAGTCTGACCGGCTCATTTTACCGATGATAAAACTCGGTCCTTTGCCCAAAGTCACAGAGTAAATTACCGGCAAAGTCGAAGCTTAAACCCAACTCACATAATCTCTTGACTTCCAATGCAAGCGTCTCCCCACCATATCAAGCCGGCCTGGGATCCAGAATAACAGAGCTGGAAGGCATCTAGGGATTTAGCTCTTCCCACTGGCTCATTTTCTAGATAAGGGAACCAAAGCTTTGGCGGAGAGGAGAAATCTGAGTGACAGACCAAAACCCAAGTCTCTGGACTCCTCTCTCATTAAAAATTCCCAGATCTGGACCAAGCAACCTGCCAACCAGCATTTTTTATATTAAGTAGCTAGTCGTTGGAGGTGACTTAAGAGATCCTGGGCAGGCCCTGGTCCCCACTCACCACTGCCAGCCCACATAAAATCCAAAAGCCAAGTGGGTATGTTAGCTGGGCCCAAGTTCAATCCATCAGTCTATGATATTTGTTGAACCCATATTTATTATATCATTATATATTATTATTATATACTATTATTGCACACATTATATTCTATTATATATATTGTATAATTATAACTATATAAAGTATATTATTATATATTATATATAATAATACATATAATCATATATTATTATATAAACCCATCGAATGTGAGCTCTGGGAGTCCTCAGGACGTAGAGAATTGGAACTTGGCCATACAACACTGAAACTGGAAGAGGATAGCATTAAAGCTGTGACTTCCCTGTTTAGTCAACTCCAGTGCCTTCTTCTTGCCACTAGGATAAATATAGGATTTATCATTCATATATATATATATACATATATATACACATATAGGATATATTTCCTATATATAAAAATATAAATAAATAAAAATTAGGATAAAATATAAATTTCTTCATTGAGCTTTTAAAACCAGACACAGCCTGACCCCAGCCTATCCTTCCAGCCTGAGTAGATATTATTTATTGCTCCTCTATTCCACACTCCGTCATCCAACCAAACTGACTTTTTCTGTTAGTCACACAGCTACATTCCCTCTCCCATCTCTGTGGGGCACCAGATGCCCCCTATGCCTTGCAGGATAATCCCTCCTTCTACCTCTTTTCCTTTTGAGGTTGGGTACCATCTTCTTTTTTTTTTTTAAACCTTTACTTTCTGTTTTAGTAACAACTCTAAGACAGAAGGGCAAGGGCTAGGCAACCAGGGTTAAGTAACTTGCCCAGGGTCACACAGCTAGGAAGTATCTGCGGTGAGATTTGAACCCAGATCCTCCTGACTCGAGGCCTGGCACTCCATTCACTGTGCTACCTAGCTGCCCCAGGCACCCTCTTTCATGAAGTCTTTTCCAATATCCCCAACTGCCAAAGCCCATCCTCCCAAACTATATTAGATTATGTGATAATGAGATTAAATCTAAAGATGGGGAGGGTTGAAATACTTTTATGTTTATTTATGTTTATATATGTTGTTATTGTCTCCCCCATCAGAATGTAAGCTTCCTGGGGTAGCTGGGTAGCTCAGTGGATTAAGAGCCAGACCTAGGTTCAAATCCAGCCTCAGACACTTCCCAGCTATGTGACCTTGGGCAAGTCACTTGACCCCCATTGCCTACCCTTACCACTCTTCCACCAAGGAGCCAATACACAGAAGTTAAGGTTAAAAAAAAAAATGTAAGCTTCCTGTGAGTAGGGATTGTTTCTTTCTTTGTAACCATAAGTCCAAGAACTGTGTCTCATACATAGTCAGTATTTAATAAATATTTGTTGATTGATTGAAAAAAAAAGAATGTCACAACTCAAAAGTTTAGTAAATATTTATAAATACTTAAATAATAAATACTACTTTGATAAGTATCTGTTGATTGAATGCAGAGCCTTAGTATAGGTTAGAACATGGCATATTCTAAAGAGGAGGGTCGTCAGAGACTGTCATTTTACAGATGATGAAACTGAGACCCCAGAAAGAGAGATTGGCAAGTCCAAAGTCATGTAGCCAGGGACTAGCAGAGCTGCGACTATAACCTGGGATTCCTGCCACCTAGATCGAGGCTCTTTCCTCTGGACCAGGCTAGCACACTGCTCTGTGCACCAAGCAAGGTGAGAGACACCGAAGCCTTTGCTTTGTCCTCTTTGCTCAGTCCCGACTCCTGAAATCCCTGCAGTTCTGAGTCAGGCCATTCCTGGCACCCAAAGGCAAGAAATAACAGGGAACTTTCTCCCTGCCTTTCAGACAGAGCCCAGGGAGCCAGACTCTATAAATAACATAAAGATGGCATCTGGATGGAAGACCTGTTGGTGTCAATCTGAGCAGTTGCTGCTGATGCCCCTAGAGGGAGATGCTTTTCCCTTAAAGAGGTTGCCAGATAGATTTGCTGTCAGGAAAGTGGAAAGAGCACTCTGAATTTGGAGTTAACAGATATGGGTTCAAATCCAGATTCTCAGTACTTAAATTTTTTTTTTAACTTTTATTTCCAATTTATAAGTATTTACTTTTTTTCCTTCTCATCCCCTCTCATCTCCATTGAGAAAAAGAAAAAAAGCAAATCCTTGAAGCAAGCACTACCTGCTCAGACAAAACAAATTCCCCTCTCATCCATGTCCAATAACAAATATCTCTTTCTGTGTTTTGAGTCTATCATTTCTTTGTCAGGAGGTGGGTAGTCCTCATTAGTCCTCTGGAATCAAGATTAGGCATTGAATCAATTTGTGCTCTTAAGTCTTTCAAAGATGTTGGTTGTTACGATGTTATTTTATGTATTACTCTCTTGGTTCTGCTTACTTCACTCTGCATCAGTTCATACGATCGATCAATAAGCATTTATTAAACAAATGCCTACTATATCCTGCTCACCGTGGGCCTTGGTAGAACAAAAAGTGGCAAAAGACAGCCCCTGCCCTCAAGGAGCTTCTCATCTAATGGTCTTCCCAGGCTTCTCTGAAATTGCTCCTTTCATAATTTCTTATGGGTCAATAGTATTCTGTTACGTTCATAAACCATGACTTGTTCATGATAATAATAAGCATTTATATAGCAATTAAAGTTTTCAAAGAATCTTACACTTATTATCTCATTGGATCCTTGCACAACCTTATGAATGTTATTATTATCCTCATTTAATGGAGAAGGAAAAGTGAAGTGACTTTTCCAGAATCACACAGCTCTTGACTGAGGAGAACTAAGATCTTCCTGATCCCAGGTCTTGTGTTCTATCTGCTGTACCACCTAGGAAAGGAGGAAGCTGGAAGAGATGCTAAAAATCATATATTTTAACCCTTTAGTTTTACAGATAACATCTCTGGGTCTTACAGAACCTTATCAAGATTCCATAGCATGTTAGAGGCAGAACTAAAAATCAAATCTAGGTTTCCCTCCCTGTGACTGCCTGATAATGATGTTGTTCAGTCGTTTTCGGTCCTGACTGTGATCCTACTTGGGGTTTTCCTGACAAAGATACTAGAGTGGTTGGCCATTTCCTTCTCCAGCTCGTTTTACCAACGAGGAAACTGAGACAAACAGGCTTAAGTGATTTGCTCAGAGTCACACAGCTAGGAAGTGTCTGAGGCCAGATTTGCTGAACTTGGGGAGATGAATCTTCCTGATTCCAGGCCCAGGACTCCATCCACTAATAATGATAATAGCCAACATTTGTATAGTATATACTATGTCCCAGACACAATGCTAAATGCTTTATAATTATTATCTCATTCGATCCTCATGACGACGCTGGAAGGCAGGGGCTACTATTACCTCCTTTTTCCAGATGAGAAAACTGAGGCAGACAGAGATAAAGTGACTTGTCCAGGGCACACAGTTCTTAAATGTCTGAGACTGTATTTGCATTCAGAACTTCCTGACTCGAGGCCCAAGCATTTTCTTAACTCTCCTTGGGTTCAGGCTTGGTCATCATCATTGCACAGTATTCTGTTTCAGTTATTGTGCATATCGTTTTCTCCTTATTGCATCAGTTCATCCAAATCTTATGCTTCTCCATAGTCTTCATAGTCATCATTTCTGTCTTTCTTTTTTTAAAAAAAATTCTTACCTTCTGTCTTAGAATTGATTCTAGGAATTGGTTCCAAGACAGAAGAACTAGATAATGGGGGTTAAGTGACATACCTGGGATCACACAGGTAGGAAGTGTCTGAGGTCAGATTTGAACCCAGGTCTCCAGGCTTAATTCTCTATCGCTATCTTACGTGTCCCAAAAATATTTTTTAATTGGGGCAGCTGGGTAGCTCAGTGGATTGAGAGTCAGGCCTAGAAACGGGAGGTCCTAGGTTCAAATCCGGCCTCAGGCATTTCCCAGCTGTGTGACCCTGGGCAAGTCACTTGACCCCCATTGCCCACCCTTACCACCCTTCTACCAAGGAGCCAATACACAGAAGTTAAGGGTTTAAAAAAACAAAAATTAAATAGAAAAATTTTTTTTAAAAATATTTTTTAATGGTGAAACTTCAGGCAGTGCAATAGGCTGTCTAAGAAAGGTTTGGGGCCAGAGGACCCTTCTTAGTCACTTCCAGCCATGCCAAGAGTTGACATCCCACCCCTAAGCCTGGTTCTGCCAGCTTTGCCCTCATTAAGGTAGCCTACTGTCTTAGTGATGCTCAAATACAAGCTTGGGTGGGGAGAGAGAGACTCATTCTTCCAAGGAAAGCTAAAGACCATCAGCCTTTTCACCAGCCCAGGAACAGCTATTTATTAAGTCCTTCCTGTGTGCAAAGCACTTTGCTTAGGTCTGGGGTGATGCAAAGCTTAAAGGACACAGACTCTGCCCTCATGGAACGTACAGTCGCCAGTGGGGATAAGATGCAGGCAAAGATAGTAATAATACCCAACACAGCAAGTTAAATATGATTGAAAAGAGACAGTGTCGTGGAGTGGATAGAGGACTGGCTTTGGAACTTCAGGAAAACCTCTTGCCTTTTGACATATCAAAGCTGTGTGTGCCCATGGTTGAGTCATTTAATTTTTCTGAGTCATAGGAAATTCCCTGAGACAAAAAAATTGCAAAATAATTGTCAAACAGGAATAGCTTGGTGGCTGAGTAGTTTGAGAGCCAGGCCTAGAGATGAGAAGTCCTGGGTTCAAATGTGATCTCAGAAACTTTCTAGCTGTATGACCCTGGGCAAGTCACTTAACCCCTATTGCCTAGCCCTTATCACTCTTCTGCCTTGGAGTCTATTCTTAGTATTGATTCTAAAATGGAAGACAAAGGTTTAAAAAAAAAAAAAAGAATTATCAAACTATCAGTGGAGGTTTAGACATCATGCTGATGAAATGAGAGGTCCACCCACCCAAAACCCTTAATATGGTAGCAGGAAATTACAAAAGCTATGAGAAGTTAATACTGATTATCATTATTATATTATATAATAGTATTAATCTTTAGAAAAATCTTTAGATTATTATTATATTATATAATATTTATTATATAATAGTATTAATCTTTAGAAAAATCTTTAGATTATTATTATATTATATAATATGTATTATATAATAGTATTAATCTTTAGAAAAATCTTTAGGTTATTATTATATTATATAATATATATTATATAATAGTATTAATCTTTAGAAACCTTCACTGATCCTACCATTCCCTCAGACTTCTGTCTTGCCTTCTGGGAATTTTGTTTTCTCACCTCGTCCTCTCTTTGTCTTTCTCTTCTAATCTTTCTTCTACCCTCATCACTTAACTGAAACTATCTTCTCCAAGGTTGTTGTTGTTCGGCAGTGTCCAAATCTTTGTGACCTCCTTTGGGGTTTTCTTGACAGAAATACTGGAGGGGGTTGCCATTTCCTTCTCCAACTCATTTTACAGATGAGGAAACTGAGGCCAGCAGGATTAAGGATTTTTCCAGGGTCACAAGCTAGTAAGTGTCTGAGGCCAGATTTGAACTCATGAGGGTGAGTCTTCCTTATTTCAACCCAGAGTTCAGTGTATGGTGCCAATGGCTGCTCCCACATTACCAATCTTATTTTAACTTCTAAAGTAGATGACCTTTTCTCATAGGCTTAAACATATTATTTAAACTCTTACTTTCTGTCTTAATAACAACTCTAAGACAGAAGGGCAAGGGCTAAGCAAATGGAGTTAAGTGACTTGGCCAGAGTCACACAGCTTAGACGTGTCTGAGGCCAGACTGAACCCTCAGACTCTCTCCTCCTTGTGCTCCCTTGCGGCCCCTCTGATGACATTTTCTCAGCCTCCATCTTTCTTGCTTTCTCCAAAAAACATTCAATACCATCAACCCACTCTCTACCTCCTCCTAAGCCCTTTGTCCTCCCTAGACTCCGTCACGGTTTCCCTCCTCACCATCTGGCTATCCCTTATCTGCTTTCTTCAACGGATCGCCTTCTGTATCCCGTAGAAGCCAAGGGCTCTGCCTGAGTCACCTTCTCTCGTCTCTCCGCTCTCTCTTTGTAACAGTCTGTTTCCGTGGATTCAACCACCATCTCTAGGCGAATGGCCCGCAGATCCAGAACTTGAACTCATTTCTTTCCAGAGCATCCATTGTCAGGTACCTGGTGGACATCTCCGGCTGGAGGCTTTGGCCTCTCAGGCTCAGCATTTCCCAAGTGGTACCCATGATCTCCTCCCCTCCCCTCCAAACCCACACGCATCGCAATCTCTTCTTCATTCCCTGTTTCTTCTGAGCACAGCATCTGCGCCTCACAGTAATAATCACTGATTCCTCCTCATTCTCCTTCACCCTCCTACCTAATCAGTCACCAGCTCTTGTCCAGACTCCCACCCCAACATATCTCTCGTTTGTCCCCTTTCTCTACCTGGCTCAGGTCCTCACCACCTCTTATCTGGACTGTGGAATAGACACGAGTCTCCTGAATTCATTCTCTTCCCTCTTCCATCTATCTTCCCTACGGCCGCCATATTCATATTCCCAAAGCATAGGTTCATAGGTCTTAATCTAGAAGAGACCTTAGAGATTGTCAGGTCCATTCTCTTCATTTTATGAGGTCTCTTCTAGTGAAGAAGAAGAAGAAGAAGAGCAAAAAGCCCAGAAAGGTAAGCTAGACCCACACTGTGATGGATTTAAACAAACAGAGGCATCTGTAGCTTATCCTAGAGGCAAGTGGGAGCCATGGACGCTTCTTGAGCTGAAAGGGAAATGATCAGATCTGACAGAAAGCAATGTGGTCACTAACCAAAACGAGCTGTTGTTATATATGTATGTAGAATGGACATATACACATATATGCTATGCATATATGTCAATTTGAAAAAAAAAATACATGGTAATAGGGAGTGTGACCGTGAGGAAATTACTGGGAGAAGAGAATTTAGACCTAGGTTTGAACCCCAGCTTTGCCGAATACTGCATGACCTTAGGATGAGGTTAAGCAGATTGCCCAGAAAGCACCACTAGTAAGTATCTGAGGCAGGATTTGAACTCAGGTCTTCCTGACTCCAAGGCTGGTATTCTAACCTTCTAACCTGCTGCCTTCCCCTCCCACGTTTGCTCCCCTCCCTTCCCTCCAGGAGAAGGCAGATGCCTGGAGAATAGGGATTATTTTGATTTTGATTTTGTATTCTAACACTTAGTTTGGAGGCTGGCACACACGTTGAATGAATGAATGAGAAAGGCAAAAAAAAGGAAGGCTTTGTAGAGTAAGTGACCAACCAATGGAAGGATTTAATTAGAAACCGTTTCTGTCACTTGTATTAGAGAAGGGTTGTCGTCTAGCGGAGTCCAAAGATCTGGGCTTGCAGCCTGACTGACCGACTGGACGGGAGAGCTGTGTTAGTCCTGGGCTGTTACATTTTCAGTGCCTCGTTGTTCTCATCTGTAAAATGGGAATAACGTTTGCTCTACATCATCCTTCCCCTTCACCGTCTTTTCTCTTCACCAGTCCTTCTCCTAATGTACATCCAAACCACAATCAAACTCATTAAACTGTAGTAAACCTTTCTGTAACTGTGTGAATCATTGCTTTTATAGGAAGAGGTACGTAAGGGAAAGCTCTTGCCAACATCTATAAAATGAGCAAGTTGGGATAGGTCCCATTTAAGGTGCCATTTAGCTTTAAATCTGTGGTAAGAGCTTTCAGACATCATCCAGCGTACCAAAGAAGAGAGGTCCCTGAACTTGAGTTCAAATCCAACCTCAGACACTTACTGAGGGACCCTGGGGAGGTCACTTAACCCTGTTTGCCTTAGTTTCCTTATTTGTAAAATGAGCTGAAAAAGGAACTGGCCAACCTGGTCACTCCAGGATCTTTGATAAGAAAACCCCCAAAGGGGTCACGAAGAGTCCAACATGACTGAAATAACTGAACAACTAAAAGGAATAATGGATAGAGAATTCAACTTGGAGTTAGGACAACCTGGATCCAAATTCAGCCACAAACATTTCCTGGCTGTGTGACCCTTTGCAAGTAATTAATATTGTTTGCTTCAGTTTTCTCAGCTATAAAGTGGGGACAATAATAACAGTTACTTCTCAGAGTTCTTGTGAGCATCAAACGAGATGATCAATAAATCAATCCATCTTTAGATTATAAACTCCCTGAGGGAAGGGGCTACCTTTTGCCTCTTTTTGTATCTCCAGCCTGACACATAGTAGGTGCTTAATAAGTGTTTATTGATTGATCTGAGATTATACCAAAATGGAATTAAGTGGGTCCATCCTCTCCATCCTTGCCCTTCCCCAGCGTCTCCATCTTTCCTCTGCACCAGTCCTTCCACCAGACCACAGTGGATTCAGACACAGCTAGAAGTGACTTGAATAGCATTTCTGCCCTCACACGGAGCCTATTTATTTCAAGAGTAGCATGGAGAGGAGGGCTTTCTGCCCCACGTCCAGAGATAAAGTGACTTGTCCGGGGTCAGTAAAGGAGCACAATTGAGAGTCAAGCCCAGGTTCCTCCACTCAGAAATCCAGAGCTCTTTGCACCACACTATTATCCACCATGACTCTTTAAGGGACGGACAGCCATTGGGGATCCAGAGAAAAGAGCTACAGATTTCAAGTTGGAAGGGTTGGCTTTCCCTCTAAAATCTCGCACTTACTGCCTGGACCCCCACGAACAAATGATTTACCTCCATTTCTATAAAATGAGGAGATGTTTTAGATTCCTCCCGAATCAGAAATATAGCGATTTTTATGGACAGCTAAAAAGAACCATTTATTAAGTGCCTGCCCTGTGCTTGCAGTCGTGATACAGAGACAAAAACAAGGCCATCCCAGTCCCCAGCAAACATGCATTCTATTTATGGGGGGAAGAGAGGGTGTTTAGGAGGAGGGATTAGTCACAAATATCCTGCTGTCGAGAAATCCAGAAGATACTGGAAAAAGTCCTTTGGATTTGGCAGTTGATAAGTCACTGGTATGAGTAAGCCAGATTTTAAGAAATTGAGGGGTGAGTATGAGATGAGAACGTAGAATGGAGACAGTGCTTTGTTTTGTTTTCTTTTTAACCCGTACCTTGTATCTTGGAATCATAATGAGTATTGGTTCCAAGGCAGAAGAGTGGTAAGTGGTAGGCAATTGAGGTTAAGTGACTTGTCCAGGGTCATACAGCTAGGGAGTGTCTGAGTCCAGATTGAACCCAGGAACTCCCATCTCCACGTCTTGACTCTCTATCCACTGAGCCACCTAACTACTTCATAACTTTTTTTTTTAAAGGAATTTTGGTTGTGAAAAAGGAGATACAGGAGAGGATAGCAAAATGAAATACAGGCTCTTTTAAGAGATGGGAAGATCTGGGCATGTTTATAAATGGTAGGGAAGGTGTCCGTGGGTAAGAAGAGACTGAAAATTAGGGAGAGAAGGAATAACTGCTCCCAGAGGAGATAAGGGGTTTGGATCGAGGGTTCAGGTAAAGGGGAGAGGAAGGAGAAAGTTCATCTTGTTCTGAAAGACCGAGGCTAAGGAGGAAAGAATGGGGGACCGATACGGTAAACTCGAGTGGGAGTCATAAAACCTGCTTTCCTGACTGGCCTCTTCTCCATCCTCATCTTTCTTGGCTTTACTGCTGCCCTTCACACTGCTGACCCCCATTTCCCATCTCTAGGCTTTGGTGATGCTGCTTTCAGGCCTTTGTTTTGTGATCTCCATCCCCTATCTGGGTTGTCGTGACAACAATCTGTCTGTTCTCCTTCTGCTTATCTGACGCCTCCTTGGTTGACCCGGGGGCCTGGGGATGTTTAGTCTGGAGAAGAGAACCTTAAAGGGGGGCACAGGCAAGTGTCTTCGGTACTCAAAGGGCTGTCTTTGGGTAGAAGGATTAGGCTTTGGCCTCCTGCAGGTGGAAACTGGTCCAGAAGTCAGTTTTAGCTGGATGTCAGACAAACCTTTCTAACTGTCATCATTGTTGTCATTCAGCCACTTTTCAGTCGTGTCTGATTCTTTGTGACCCCGTTTGGGATTTTCTTGGCCAGCATACTAGAGTGGTTTGCCATTTCCTTCTCTAATTCATTTTTACAGGGAAGGAAACTGAGACAAACAGAGTTCAGAGACTTGCCTGGAGTCATTCAGCTAGTAAGTGCCTGAGGTTGATTTGAAATCAGGAAAATGAATCTGTCTAAAAATGGCCTACCTTTTGCGCTGCCTAGCTGCGCTGTGACTGTTCTAACAATGAGAGCTATCCAAATGTGAGCAGGCTGCGTACAGTAGTGGTGTGTCTTCCCCCTTGAAGGACTTCAGAGAGAGGCATTTGTCAGGTATATTAAAAGTGGGGATTCATTTCATGGGTTAGTCTTGATGACCTTAGAGGTCCCTTCCAATTCTCAAATTCTGTGATTTAAAAAAAAAACAAAAACTTCTTTTTAAAATTTTATTTTCTCAATTACATGTAAACAAAAATTCTTAGCATTCTTTTTAAAAATTTTTTTGAGTTCTAAAATCTCTTCTTTCCTTCCTTCCCTCCCACTTCTTTGCGAAGGCAAGCAGATTCTGTGATTATATGACTTTATTACACATTACTCCCCTCTGTGTACTCTCAAACTGGCCTATTTTCATCCCTCCCACATGATCTTCCATTGCCCAACACCGTCATCAGGCCTGGAATACATCCCTCTCAAGCTTGCCTCTTAGAATTGAGGATCAGCTCAGATGACACCCTACATGATCCCCCCTCCCCGTTGTTCCCTTCCTGCACTCACCTACTGAATTTACTTTGTATACATTTTACAGTGACTTATCCATGTATATGCTGTAGAATATAAGCTCCTCGAGGGCAGGGATTGTTTCCTTTTTGTTTTTGACTCCCCGGGGCCTTGCACAGTGCCTGGCACCATAGCAGACACTGCTTGAGTCTATATTGAATGAATCAATGAAAGGATGAATACCATTTGGTCTTCTAAGGTAGCCTTGTGAAGTAGGAAGGGCAGACATCTCCAGGTTACAGATGAGGAAACTGAGGCTTAGAGAAACGAAGCAGCTTGTCCATTGTCACCTAGCTAGTAGATGTCAGGGGCCAGACTCAAGCTCCATTTGTCTCCTAACTGCTCTTTCCACCATACATTCCCATAAAGCCAGTTGAGCTTGCTTAAAGCTTCTTCTCCTTGTAGATTCATGGCCACCAATGACCTGATGTTGGAGCTGCAGAAGGATTCCATTAAGTTGGATGAAGACAGTGAGAAGAAGGTGGTGAAGATGTTATTGAAGCTCCTAGAAGATAAGAATGGGGAGGTGCAGAATTTAGCAGTCAAATGGTGAGTGGCAATCTGAAGAATGGTCATATGTTCCCTGAAATAGCCTGGAATGTTGAGTTAACCACGTTGAGACATGAGTGAAAGGCCTCAGACCTGGGAGGAAGGAATCTCCTGTGGGGAAAGTGATGACTCCCAACCAACAAAGTTCCAGGAAGCAAAGAAGGGGAATTCTCTTCTTTTTTATTTTATTTTATTTTTTATTTTTTTTAAACCCTTAAATTCTGTGTATTAGTTTCTTGGTGGAAGAGTGGTAAGGGTGGGCAATGGGGGTCAAGTGACTTGCCCAGGGTCACACAGCTGGGAAGTGTCTGAGGCCAGATTTGAATCTAGGACCTCCTGTCTCTAGGCCTGACTCTCCATCCACTGAGCTGCCCAGCTGCCCCCAGAATTCTCTTCTTTAGAAATAAAATGCTTCAAATTGATGGGTGAAGAAGGGAAGACCATTATTTAGTTCAGATTGGAATGGTTGAGGTTGAAGTGTGACTTTCAGAGGATGGGGAAGTCAGGATGTTAGAATGGCCAACTCTTCAATATTTCACCATTGTCAGATATCTTGGGACAAATGGTACCTGAATCTCGCCCTGACCCGTTTGGAAAGTAAGGCTTGGATGGGCCAGGGCTGGAGCAGAGGACCCCAAACAAAATCCTGGGAATGATGTACAGAAGTGATGTCAAACGCAAATAGAAATGGATCTTTGTGGGCCACATACTGACTTAGAAAACTATACATTAACATTATCTTTGTTCTCTTGTGTTTTTATTTATTTTGTGAAGCATTTCTCAATAACAGTTTAATCTCCTTTGAAGGATCTTGAATTTGACACTTCCGATGCATTTCCTTCTCCATACTTGAAAGATTCTGAGCCAAGATAATTTCCCCCTTCTTCATAGCCTAGCCATTTGGTTTCGTTGGAGATTCATTTATGGTTTCTCCATTTAATAATACCAATTTTTTTTTCCCTCCATGGCCAAGTTTGGTCAGTTTACCTTTTTTAATTAACTTAACTTATTTGTTACAATATAACAAATTTATATGATATATAATATACATATATTACATGTATATATATAATATATAATATAACAAATAAATATAAAATTGTCATATTAAAATACCCTGTTAATTATCTTCCTCATTCCTTTTCCCTCATTAGAGAAGTGAACAAAAGGATATGTGTATATATAAAACTATGTCTTATTTCTATTTATCGGTTCTTTCTCTGGAGGTGGATATCCACAAATCATTCTTCAAACAATATCTTTGTTGCTGTATATAATGTTCTCTTGGTTCTGCTCGTTTCACTCTTCATAATTTCATGTAGGTCTTCCCATGGTTTTCCACAATTAACTTGTTTATCATTTCTTATGGTGCAGAGTATTCTATGACAATCCTATGCCACAGCTTATTCAGCCATTGGTCGAGGGGCATCCCTACAATTTCCAGTTCTTTGCCACCACAAAGAGAGCTGCTATAAATATTTAGAACATATGGCTTCTTTTTCTTTTTCTCTGACCACCTTAGGAAATAAATCTAATAGTGATATTGCTGGGCCAAAAGTTATACACAGTTTTAGAGCCCTTTTGGGTATTGTGTAATTTGAATCCATTACCCTAAAAACTACGATCCCCAGCAAAACGACTATTCCCAGCACCCCTCTCACTTCCTGTCGTTACGTGCTGACCTAGACAGGATATAAATTGGGGGGAGTTCTGGGTCTAGCCCTCTTTTCTTCCTGTCAGTGGTTCTGGTGGTGCAGGCTTTTTGAACAGGTAGAAAAATTTAATCACGGGGTTCTATCTTGTCAGATAATAAACTTTATAAAACTAGTACCTTAAGTATTGAACATTAATTTAACTTGTACAGTATAGGTCCAAATCATTCTCCAAAATAGTCAAATCAGTTCACAGTTCCATCAATAATGTATTAGTGTCCCCATTTTTCCACATCCCCTCCAACACTTGTCATTTTTCCTTTTGGCATTTTGGCCGATCTAATAGGTACAAAATGGTAACTCAGAATTATTTTGATTTGCATTTCCTTAATCAATACATTATAACAATGAAGCGCATGGAATACATATTTTAGGGAGCAAAGGAGCTGGATTCACAACCAAGAATAACCTACCCAGCAAAGCTGAGCATTTTCGTACAAGAAACATTTCACACCCACTTTCTAACCTTCATATCCATCAGTGATACTTTGGATCTTTCCTTTCCCTCCCTCTTCCCCGGATTCCACTAAGTCTGTGCTCTGAATGGTTTGTCCAGGGATACAGAAATGGGTTTACGTTGGTCTGTGGACATTCTCTGATGGCATAAACTTACAAGCTGGTTGGTGGGATTAGGGATTCAGTGTGGAATGGAAGGAGAGAGTGTCTGTGGCCAGGACTGGGGGAAAAGGTTAGTCCTTGATCATTGACACTCTTCAGCTTGTCAACATTTTCCTAAAATGTCTCACCCAGAAGCCAACACCATACTCAGATGAGTTCTTATCTGGCCACAGGACAATAAGACTGTCACCCTATTTTTAACCCCAGTAAAATCAGTCTGTCAGACTATTGATTTGTCCCAACTGATGAATCCATTTAAAACTCCTGCTTCTTCCCAGAACAACTGTCTAGTCCATCTCCTCTCATCCTGTAATTGTGATGTTGAATTTTTGAACTCCAGTCTAGGGCTTAACATTTATTAGAGGCAAAAAGAATCTTTAAAAAAACCAAAAAACCCTTATTTTTTGTCTTAGAATCAATACTAAGCATCAGTTTCAAGGCAGAAGAGAGGTAAGGGCTAGATAATGGAAGTTAAGTGACTTGTCCAGGGTCACACTGATAGAAATTATCTGAGGTCCTGTCTCTAGACTTGGTTCTCTATCCACTAATTCACTTAACTGTCCCCAAATATAATCTTATTAGATTTAATACTTCATTCTAAACTAAGGGTGCTTAACCTACGGTTCAAGAAGTTGCTTTTTAAAAAGGCTGATAACTGTATTTCGATATAACTGGTTTTATTTTATGCATTTAGAAATATTGGCCTAAGGAGTCCCTAAGTTTCCCCAGACTGCCAAAGAAGTCCAGGTCAACAAAAAAGTTATGAACGCTGATTCTAGACTGTTGATCTGGTTTTTAGGTTCTGTTCTGACATTCAGTATTTTCACTCTCCCACATAACTTTGGTATCAGCAGGTTCCATAAGCACACCATCATTCAAGTCATTAATAAATATATTGGAACAGAACAGGGCCAAAGACAGAGCCCTGGGCCACTTCATCAGAGACCTCTGTCCAAATCTATGATGAACCATTCATTAATCATGGTTTCTTAGGCCTGCTTTTTCCACCAATTTCTGAATCCATTCAGCTGTCTGCTCCCTTGGGTTGTGTCTCCATCTTTTCCATAATACTATGGCAAATGATCAAAAGATGTATAGAAATCTAGGTGGACATTTACCGTCTAGAAATCCAATTTTTAAAAATGGAAATAACCATCATCTGGCCTGACTTGTTCTTGCCCCACTCATGCTAACTCATGGAGTGGTTCACATTTCTCATTTCTCCCAGAACATCCCTTTAATGATCTGTTCTAGAATTTTGTCAGGCATCCATCAATCAGCAAGCACAGATTAAGCAATTTCTATGTGCCAGAGATCACTTCTTGGCACAGTGGATAGAGAGACAGGTCTGAAGTCAGGAAGATTTGCCTTCCTGAGTTCAAATCTGGCCTCAGGCATTTACTAGCAGTGTGACCCTGGGCAAGTCACTTAATCCTATTTGCCTCAGTTTTCCCATCTGTAAAATGAGCTGGAGAAGGAAATGGCAAATCACTCCAGGGTCTTTGCCAAGAAAATCCCAAATGGGGTCACAAAGAGCCAGACATTTCTAAAAGGAATTAATAGTAAATGTGCCAAGCACTGTGGTTCCTGCTTGCAAGGAGCTCACATTTTAACAAGGGAAGCAACATTCAAACAACTTGGTACCTACGACTATGAAGAATAATCTGACCCCTTTTTGAAAACTGAGATAACAATCGATTACCTAAAGGCCTATGGGGTCTCTCTGGCTCTCCTCTGGATAATCCTTCCCGGATAACTTCCTCTTAATCTTTTTAGACTCCTAGTCTAAAGATCATTCTCCCTAGAAGAGAAAATGAGCAAACTGCAAGTTGAGTCATTCTCTTTTCTCTTCATTGTCATTTTATTTAATTTTTATTGTCTATTTATTTACTTATTATTACATATTTCAAAATCAAAATATCTTATAAAAATTTTATATCAATAAAAACAAAATAAATTTGCTTAGTAAATATATATATATATTTAACTTAGTTAATTCCTTAGGATTCTGAGATTATAGATTACGAGTTTGAAGGGAACTTCAAATTTATCTAGACTAGTGGTATCAAACTTAAACAGAATTGGAGCTGCCTAAACCATATATAAAGATCCCTATGGGCCTTCTGTTGAGTTAGAAAAACAACATATTACATTATTTACTTTTATTATGTTTACTTTTATTTACTTTTGCTTTTATTATTATTCCACATTATTAGCATCACAGTTTACATTCATTATAATTAACGTGATTTTCTGTTGTATTTTCATTTATTTTGTTAAATATTTCTCAGTTGCTTTTTAGTCTAGTTCTAGCCACATTGTTCATCTGACATTGTTGATCTGGACCAATTTCTACATAACAAAAGATGAGGAAACAGGCCTGAGGAGCTGAAGTGACTTCCCTACAGTCACAAGATTCAACTCGGGGCCTTTAACTCCAAATCTAGTCCTCAGTGTCTAATACAGTATACAGGTGGTGAGAAAGCTGGCTTTGGGGGTTAAAATCCTGTCTCAGCTACTTATTACCGGTCTGATCCTGGACAAGTCACTTACCTTGACTAGGGCCTCATTTTCCTCATCTGAAAAATAAGAGAGGTTGGACTCATGGACCTCCAAGAGCCCTTTGAGCTCTAATCACTGAGCCTGTGAAGGAGAATAAATAAATGAAGATTCCCAGTAAAGCCTGGAAGATGGAACGACTTTGAGGATGCTTTATGCCTTCGTTGGTGCTCTTCTGACCTTCCCTCAAAGCCTTTGTCAGGATTCTTTGCTCCTTTAGTTGCCTTCCCTCTGGGACTCACATGGGGACAGTTATTAGCATGTGTTCTGTCCTACTTCTGCGTCTCTAGCTTTTCATTATTTCCTTTAAATCTCTCCAGATTTCTTTTTATTCCTCAGACCCATTGGCCTTAACTGGGTTTTTATGTTCCATTGCATTAATAATGCACTGTAGTCTTTTTACCATCTCTGTTGGATGTCTCAGTCGTATTCATTTTGTTGTGACTACAGATAATGCCGCCATGAAAATCTTGGTACTGCGTGTGTTTTCTTTTTAAATAACACTTTGAAGGTATATTTGTCATCATTTATCTTCATCCAGGTCACCCAAATCAATCTTATATTAGCTGCTCTGCTTGAAGCAGAAAGAGTACTCTAGCACGTATCCAAAGAGGTGAAGTCACCCATCAGTGGGCATCGTGTCTCCCTGCCAATTTGGTAATCTGCTTTGGCACTCATTCATTTTTTCCATCTGGCCTACATTCATGAGGAGCTATTGTTTTTATGGAGCCTGTGATTTCATTGATGTAGGGAATTCCCCATGAGAAGACACTCTCTCTATTATCTCCACTATGAATTATGTATTAGCACCTGCCCAGCAACCAGGAGTCCAAAGAGGCAACTGGAGCACTGTTTTGCCTACTGTCACAAAAACCTGTCAGAGGCAGGATTTGAACTCAGGTCTTCCTGACTTGAAGAATACTCCTCTCTATTCATCATGCCAGCCCTTCCTCTCAGTCACTAATAAACTTACAACAAACTTAGTCACTAAGAAAAAGAATAAAAATATTATTTCTGTATTTTCCTTTATGGATTCTCACCAAGATGCCCTCCATCATGTTTCTTCTCTCTCTAGGAGTTAGATCTCTACATAGGTTTTTGTTTTCTTGACACAGAAATTAAACAAATCCAAATACATCATCCATTTTGCATCCGTCCTCCCTTAAGGACCAGGAGACCTTTCTATATAACTTGCATCTGAAACCTCTGTGGGTTGGTTCTCCCATTGTAAGGTGAACTCCTTGAGTGTAGGGATGGTCTTCGATTTTGGCTGATAGTACGGAGTAAGTGCTCAATAATACTCCACCAAATTTTTGTTCCAATCTGTCCCTTTTTGATTAAGATACTCCTTCCCAATACCAGATTCTAATCACGGATCTCATCCCACTCTGAGATAAAATATACATTTTTGTGTTAAGAACTCTATTAAGCTTTGCTATAAGCCAGGTATTTGTATATCAACTTCTGAGGCCATTGTCTGTATTACCACCAATAAATTGCATTTGTTTCAATCTCCATTTTTTTTATAGCATCTAAATACTCAAGGGGCCTAATGATTAAACAATAAATAATGAACAATAAACAATAAATATGGATAGAATTGAACTGAAAGAGAAAGGAATAAAAAGGAAGGAAAGAGTAAAAATGGAAGAGAGATAAGATGGATAATAAAAATGGAAGTAAAACGAATATGGTAGGGGAGAGTAGACAGTGGACTCCCAGCACTGACCCACTCAGGGATGCCATTCCATGTTCTCCTTCATTTAAGCTCTCAGTGGAATGTTCAAGAGTCAAAGAAGTTGGGTTCTAATCCTACCTCCAAAGCTCACTATCTCTGTTATTTTGGATAACTATGTGCCATCTCCCTGGGCCTTAGTTTCCTTGCCTATAAATAAGAGGGTTGGGGGTATAGCTACATAGTTCAGTGGGATAGAGAGCCAGATCTAGAGATGGGAGGCCCTGGGTTCAAAATTGCCTTCAGATACTTCTTTGCTGGGTGACCCTGGACAAGTCACTTAACCCCCATTGCCTAACCCTTACTACTCTTCTGCCTTGGAACCAATATATAGTATTGATTCTAAGATAGAAGGTCAGGTTTTTTTTGTTTTTTGTTTTTAATGAAAAGGTTGGATCAGATGGCACTTTTATAGCTCTAAATCTATGATCCCGATATTCTTACACAATGGCCACCCATAGAAAGACCTCCATTATTTCCCCCAGATCTGGAAATTTCACTGGAGTTCACCGCCCTCAGGCTAATTCTTCCCCTCCGTCTGCCGGGAGGGACCATTTGAAGGTGAGCATGTCTGTTCACATCTAGGACTCTTTCCCTTCTCTTGGTAGCTTGGGCCCTCTGGTGGGCAAAGTGAAGGAGTACCAGGTGGAGACCATCGTGGACACCCTCTGCACCAACATGCTGTCTGACAAGGAGCAGCTCCGGGACATTTCTGGCATGGGCCTGAAAACAGTCATCTCCGAACTCCCCCCTGTGTCCACAGGTACTTATCGAGCCCGGGCCCCTCTGGAGAGAGTCCTAGGATCCCTGGGGGAGCACAAGTTCCTCCATTGCCAAATGGGTTCTGTACTCCTAGGAGCCTAGATTTAGAACTGGAAGCAGTCTGAGAATCCATCAACCCTCGTTTTACAGACTGGGGACACTGAGGCAGAGAGCAGCAAAGGGTCCTGGCCAGCCAGGTCACTAGCTAGTGAGTCGGAGGCAGCATTTGAGCCCATGTCTCCCTGACTCCAAATCCATTGCTCCGTCCAGTACACCATGCTGTCTCCATTCCTCTGCCTCCAGATAAAGCACCACAACCAAATCAACCCAGTCAGTTGGGGGTGCCTCCTCTTGATCAGAATACATCATCTGCACCTGGGAGGAGGATGTGTCTTTGAGGGAGGTTAAACCCCATTCCTTCCTGCTCCTTGCCTCTTGTTAGGAACGATAACAGGCAAAGGGATAATTCTTTGTGCTTCAGTCACGTCCAACTCTTCATGACCCCAGGTGGGGTTTTCTTGGCAGAGACACTGGAATGGTTTGCCATTTCCTTTCCCAGCTCATTTTATGGATGAGGAAACCGAGGTAGACAGATAAACACACACCTACCCAGTAAGCCTCTGAGGCTGGATTTGAACTCATGAAGACGAGTGAGTCTTCCTGACTCCAGACCCAGCGGTCCAATCGGCTCTGTGCCCTCTAGCTCTACATGAGCTCACGGGAGCCTCCAGCTATAATCCCATGAGACAAAATGGAAGAAGAATTGGAGTTTGCAGGAAACAGAGGCTTGGAGTTTGTGACTTAAATAAGGGATCATTCCAGAACTTGAACTCAAGCCTACAGGTTTCAAATCTGGCGCCTTTTCAGTTCAGCCCAGTTGGAGAAGAACAAGTCTCTCCCCACAGGGAGTGAGAAGGCTTAATGATGCTGGAGAAAGCAGGAGCCTGGGGTGGGGGTGGGGGTGGGGGTGGTTTGTGTTTTAACCCAACAGATTCCTCCCAGGGATGCTGGCCTTGCTCGGCCCATTCTGGGAACTCCTGGTTTGGCACAAGCTCCTGAAACCAAACCAGACCATAAGCGAAGCTGGGAACCAGTCCTGTCACTTTAGACTCCAACGCTCAGCACAGTGCCAGGCACCGAGCAGATGCTTAGATGTTTATTGACTATTTAAGAACAAAAAAACAAAACAAAAAAACCCCCTCTGACCTGTTTTAGAATCAATGCGAGTTAGGGCTAGGCATTTGGGGCTCAAGGACTGGCCCAGGGTCCCACAGCCAAGAGGCGTCTGAGGCCAGATTTGAACCCACTAGACTTAGCTCAATATCCTCCCAGCCCCTGGGCTACCCCCTGGTTATTGAGGATCCATTTTTAACCTTGTTCTGAAGCAACCCCATGTAGTACGGCTCATTGTCATCTCGTTGACCAGTCTTCATTCCGGGTTGGTAGCATGGAAAGGGTTGGCAGTCAGGGTTATGTGACTGGCCCAGGGTCACACAGTTAGGAAATATGGGAGGTTAGATTTGAGCCCAGGAGACTCGCTCTCCACCGAGCCTCTCAGTTGCCCCCCAGGTAGGCATTTATCGGGTGCCAGTGCTGTTCACATAGTACCGACCAAGCTGGACGCGGAGCGCCCAGGCCCCGTCGGCACTGCCCCCGTGCCTCTCTGCTCCCTGTTCCAGGCTCCGGCATGGCGGCCAATGTCTGTAAGAAGATCACGTCCCAGCTCACGGGCGCCATTGGGAAGCAAGACGATGTGTCTGTGCAGCTGGAGGCCCTGGACATCTTGTCAGATATGCTGAGCAGGTAAGGCGGCTGGGAAGGAGAGTCCCGAAGGGAGGCCGGGCGGGGTGGACGGAGGACGGTGTCCCGCGGGCTGGGTGCCCAAGAGGAAAGGGGCCGCCCTTGCCCGGGGCTGCTCCGCGGTGGGCGGCTGGTGCTGGGGGCGGGGACTGGAGCCCAAAGTGACTGACCGCCTCGCCTCGCCCCGCCCCCTCCCTTGGCCACAGGCTGGGCGGGTCCCTGTTCTCCTTCCACGCGTCCATCCTGCACAGCCTGGTGCCGCAGCTCACCAGCCCCCGGCTGGCCGTGCGCAAGCGGGCCATCGTCGCCTTGGGCCACCTGGTCCTGACCTGCAGCCCCGGCCTGTTCTCGGAGCTCATGGAGCAGCTGCTGACCGAGCTGGAGGGCGAGGCGTCCGTGTCCACCACCCGGACCTACATCCAGTGTATTGGAGGCATCGGCAGGCAGGCGGGCCACCGAGTCGGTATGGGGGCCCCTGGCGTTCTGGGGGCGAAGGAGGGGGAGCGCGAGGCAGCCCCTGATGAAGGGTGGGGTGGGGGTATGGAATGGCCAGGGGAGAGCCAGGACCAGACTGGCCCCCAGAAACTGGGCAGTTCCTGGGGTAAAGAGACAGAGCGGGCGCTGCGAGGTGCCACAGTAGATAGAGTGCCAGGCCTGGAGTCAGAAGGACCTGGGTTCAAATGTGGACTTGCGGGGCAGCAAGGTGAAGAGAGCCAGGCCCAGGGATGGGAGGTCCTGGCTTGAAATATGGCCCCAGATACTTTCTAGCTGAGAGACCCTGGGTAAGTCACTTAACTCCCATTGCCTAGCCCAGTGATGAGCAAACTATTCCTCTCGGGCCAGATCCAGGCGGTAGTTTGCCCATCACTGCCTTAAGCAACTCCCTAATCACTATGCCCCCACATCCAGATGTAGTGATTAGGGAATTGCTTAAGGCAGTGATAGGCAAACTACGGCTTGGATCTGGCCCGAGAGGAATAGTTTGCCCATCACTGGCCTAGCCTATACCAGCCTTCTGCCTTGGAATCAATATGCAATATTGACAAAATGGAAGGTAAAGGTTTAAAACAAAAATGTGGTCTCGGACTCTTCTTAGCTGCGTGACCCTGGGCAAGTCACTTACTCCCTATTGCCTAGTCCTTATAGCTCTTCTGCCTTGGAACCAATATACAGTAAAGAATAAGATAGAAGGGAAAGGCTTAAAAAATATGTGGCCTCAGACTCTCCTATCTGGACAGGTCACTCAACCCCCCATTGGCCTAGCCCTTGCCCTTCTGTCCTAGAATTGACACTGGGAGAGAAGGTAATGGTTAAAAAAAGAGAGAGACAGAGCCGAGCCAAGCCAAGGAAAAATGTGGGCTCCCTTGAGCCCAGAACATAAAGACAGGGAGGGAAAACAGCTGAGGCCTGCATCTTTTTTACCTCTTCTAATGAATAGCTCTATTTATTCTGCAAACAAGCATTATGGAAACTGTAGCTTATTTCGTACAGAAATACAACTTTGTAGGAAATGTCTACAGCTGAGATTTAAAACAAACAAAAACAAAATCCCCGCAAACTGTCTCAATAAGGAATTAAGATAATGGCAAATAGTCATTTGTTTCCTGGTACTGCTGTTATAATTAGCAAAGCTGTCAAACACTGGGGAAAATACAAGGAAGAACATTTAAAAACTGTGTCGCTTAAGCAGGGAACAGTTGGCTTATTAGGAGTCCTAATTACCCAGGATTCTAAGCAACACGTCTAGTCCAGCTGTTCCATCGAACACTGAGCCCCTGGATCAGGTTCTCCTCTACCCAGAACTACTTCTAAACCTTTCATTCAAAGCTCTTTTGGGTTCCCGTTGCCTCTGGGAGTGACCTAAAAGGGCTTTGATGGGAGATGAATGGGAAGAAGTGCCAGGGATAGGCTATTGTTCAGTCATTCATTTATGTCCAACTCTTCATGACCCAATGGTCCATAGCACACTATCCTCTATTATCTCCTCTATTATCTCCTCTATTATCTCCCAAATTCTGACCAAGCCCATGTTTGTTGCTCCAGAGAAAAGAACAGAGTGCCATAAGCTAGGTGCCAAGGATGAGAAAAGAGATCTAGAACAGTGGCTGGCTTGGCTTGTAGATTCTCCTTTTCCACTCTGGGAACCACTGAGCCCCCAGAGAACTGGACCTAGTAGAGAGGAACAGGAGGGAGGTGGGGAGACATCGTACCCCTGGGGCAGTGGTGGAGTCAATTGGCCTCTGCCCCTTGGCTCTCAGTCCTGAAGACTGCAAAGCATAGTCATTGCATCTTTTTGGGGAAGTAATTTTTATTGATAATTTTTATTTTAATAACACCTGTATTTCTAACTATATTTTCCTCTCTGCTTCTTCCCAAAGAGCCTTCCCTTATAATCTGTATGAACAAGGTAGAAAAAGTTTTCCAAGAAATTAAATAACATCCAAAAAAAAATTTGGTGTTCTATATAGCATCCTTCATCCATGGCTCTCCATTTATGCAAAGAATAATGGGAGAAAAAGAGGGTTCCTTCTCATATCTCTTCTTTAGCATTTAGTTTCATTGCTTTGTTCTTTCCATTCTCGTTGCTGTAGTCATTGGAACATATATTGATTTCTCAATCCATCTCTATTGCTTTCCTGGGCCTGTTTCCTTCACTTTGTATCTTTCATAAGTCATTGAATCTTGCAGAAGAAAGCTCCCAGCCCAGGCCCTGGTCATTTGGGGATGGCAGGCAAAGGACTTGGGGTTTAAGGGCTGCCCTGAAGTGAGTCTAGACCTATTGGTCAAAGTTCTGGACCTCTGGACTCCTGGGATGGAGCAGCCAGGGCTTGGTGGGAGCCTGAGTCCTGGGCCACTTTGCAGCCAGAAGGCCCCTTCTGCTAAGTGGGACTCAGACCCAGACCCTCTCCCTTTTCTATCCTACAGGTGCCCACCTACCAAGGATCGTCCCTTTAGTGGTCAAGTTCTGTGCTGTGGAGGATGATGAACTCCGAGAATACTGCTTCCAAGGCTTTGAGTCCTTTGTGAGGAGGTAGGGGAGCTTCCCTGCTGTCCTGCCTGTCCCTAATTTGAAGTCCTGGTTTGAGTCCATCTCTGAGAGTCTTGTGGGGGCTTGTGTGCTGGTGGGGAGGTTACAGTGGTCCTGGCACACACACCAAAGCTATTCTCTCCCTACCCTTCTCTAGCCCTCTGGAAACATTTTCATTCTTCCAGCCCTCACTTCTGCCCCTTCCTAGCAGTATTTAAATCAGCCTTAGCTATAAGTAATAATAGAGGCAGCTAGGTGGCTTAGTGGATAGAGCCCTAGACCTAGGTCAGGAAAAACTAAGTTCAAATCTGGCCTCAGATGCTTACTAAGCTGAGTGACCTTAGTCAAGTCTTTTATCTTCAATTTGCTTTAATCCACTGGAGAAGGAAATGACAAACCACTCCAGTTTCTTTGCGAAGAAAACCCCATGAACGGTATGGTCCTTGGCATCATGAAGAGTTGGACACGACCGAATGGCCAAACAGCATTAGTAATAACCATAAAGAAAAACGAAAGATCACAGAACCTTGGAATTTCAGTGAAGGAAGGGACCTCATGATAATCGATCAAGCAAGAAGCATTTATTGGGCATCCACTTTGGGCTAGACACTGCTGGATCCTGGACATACAAAGGCTTTAGTAGAACAGTTTCTGCCCTCGCAGAGCTTACATTCTATTGGCCCAGCCCATTTGTGTGTGTGTTGAGTCCCTTCTATGAAATGTTACACTTTTTAAGAACTGGGGCCGTCTTTGTCCTTCTCTGAACTCTTGTAAACATTAGGGGCTCAATAAATGTTTTTTGATTTAATTGACTTGCCAAAGGTCCAGTAACTAGTCAGTGAAGGAAAGGGAAGGAACTAAGGGAGAAGAGGGAAGCACAATGTGGAAAGAATCCTAGATTTAGGGTCAGATCCTGGGTTCAAATCAAACTGTAACTGCCTGGTAGGAAAGTCTTTGTACCCACACACTCCTGGATCTCTGTTATTCACTCTCTGGGTGACCTCAGACAAATTACTTTATGCCACCCACTGACTCCCATTTTCCTTCTCCATAAAGGAGAGACTAGGATTCTGTGGCCAGTTCTGAGCTTGCCCTTCAGCTAAATTTCTGGCTTATGCCTTAGGGGCCAGTTCTCTCTACTTCTAAGGAAAGGATGGGGTTGGGCAGTGAGTCTAGCTAAGACCTCTGGGAACCACTCATTCTAGGAGGATAACAGAAGCCCCCCCTCCCCCTCCCCATTGAGGACAAAACTGGCCATCTTCCCCTCTTCAGGTGTCCCAAGGAGATGGGACCCTACATTCCCAGCGTGACCAACCTCTGCTTGAAGTACCTGACTCACGACCCCAATTATAACTATGACAGTGATGAAGATGAGATGATGGAGACTGAGGATGGAGAAGAAGATGAACAAGGTAGCTTTGGCCATTGGATGAGGCATGCGTGTGCGGTGTGGTGGGCTTCTTCCCTCCATCAGACCAGCGTCTAAACTCTCCACTGATCCCCATCCTCCTTAAGGGCTAGTATTTATAGAATACTTTGAGGTTTGCAAAGCAGTTTACAAATATAATCTCATTTTGCCCCTACAACTACCCCAAGGAAAGAGGTGTTATTCGTGTCACCATTTTACAGTTGCATTATTGGTGTCACTATTTTACAATTGAGGAAACTGAGGCAGACAGAAGTTAAGTGACTTGCCCAGGTTCACACAGCTAGTAAGTGTCTGAAGCCGTGTTTGAATTCGGGTCTCTTGACAGTTGGAGGGCGGGGGGCTGGCCCTGCCTCCTGGGATAGTCAGACCTCTTTTCCAGATGGGCAAAACACATCTCCTCACCATTTTCTCATTCTTTAATTCTTAAAGGAAGGCCCTTTTCTCAGGGGGGAAGGACGGATGCTCAGGAAAAAGGCTGGCCTTGAGTCGGGAAAGGGTGGCAACCCCTGCCCTTCCATCACTGACTCAGATATTTGTGTTCTGAGCCCCCAAGAGATCCTACTCAAGGTCTCTGGTTTGGTGGGAACTCGACAGGGTGAGGACAGAAAACCCAAAGACAGAAATCCTGGCTGGGCCCCTCTCTCGGTGTGTGCCCCTGGGCAAGCCCTTCCCTCTCTAAGTCTGTAAAATGGGAGTTCTGGGCTGGATGAAGTTCCCTCTGAACTATAGCTCCGTGATGTTTCCTCAGTGAAGGAGCCAGAATGTTCCCCTGCTGGAGCAGCACCCCTGGGGCAGAGGGACCAGCATTGCTGACATTTTCTAGCCCAGGAGGGTTCAGGATATTGGGGTGACCTCAGGGTGGGGAGGGCTGGAGGGAGGGTCACCAACTCTTGGGTGTTGCAGGTGCAGAGTGGGATGGGGCCAGCCCGGGGGGGGGGGTCAGTTCAGCCAACATTCCCGTGTGTTGTATAGAGCTGTGTGTTAGTGGAGAACAAGGCATGGAGGTTAGGAAAGACCCGGCGCCTGCCAGCTTAGAGCTCAGACACTTGCAAGGGGAGGATATAAATGAAGAATGGCACAGGCAAGAAAAAAGAGTGTCAGACTTGGTGTCAGGAAGATCTGGGTCCAAATCCCACCTCTGACATTAGCCACCCTTGGCAGATCACTTAACCTCTGTCCACTCATTTGTTTCCTCATTTGTAAAATGGAGATAATAAAACTTGGAAGATCTATCTCTCAGGGCTTTCATAAAGGGCAACTTTTTTTTTTTTTTTTGTAAACTCTTCTGTCTTAGTAGCAGTTCTAAAACAGAAGAGTGGCAAGGGCTAGGCAAATGGGAGTAAGTGACTTGCCCAGGGTCATACAGTTAGGAAGTGTCTAAGGTCAGACTGGAACCCAGGACCTCCTGACTCTAGGCCTGGTGCTCTATCTAAGGGCAATCTTTTAACACCTCTGTCTGAGCACTCTGCCTACCATTGTCCTGGGACCCTGGGCTTCCCTCTTTCTACCCCAGCCCCAGATTCCCGCATTGCTGTTACCCAGGCATCTTCATCTCATGTTGCTCACCTGTCCCTCTGCTTTCCACTTCTAACTTTGAGAACAGTGATCAAGTCATCCTATCCATTCCTAGAAAGGATATATGGGGGCAGCTAGGTGGCTCAGTGGATAAAGCATCAGGCCTGGAGTTGGGAGGACTTGGGTTCCAGTCTGACCCTAGACACTTCCTAGCTGTGTGACCCTGGCCAAGTTGCATAAGCCCCATTGCCTAGTCCTTGCTGCTGTTCTTCTGTCTTAGAATTGATATTAAGGAAGAAAAAAGGAAGAAAAGGAACAAGGGAAAAAAGGAAGGAAGGAAAGGAGGAAGGGAAGAAGGAAGAAAGGGAGGAAAGGTAAAAAGGAAGAAAAGGGGTAAAGGAGGGAGGAAGGAAGAAAAAGAAGGAAGGAAAAAAGGAAGAAAAGAAAGGAAGGAAAGGAGGAAGGAAGTAGGGAAGGAAGAAAGGAAAAATAGAAGAAAAGGAGGAAGGAAGCCAGGAAGAAAAGGAAGAAAGGGGAAAAGGAAGAAAAGGAGGAAGGAAGAAAGGAAAGAAGATAGGAAGGAAGGAACAAAAGAAGAAAAGGAGGAAGGGAGGAAGAAAAGGAAAAAGAAAGGAAGGAAAGGAGAAAGGAAGGAAGAAAGAAAGGAAAGGAAGGATAGAGATACAGAAAGAGAAAGGGGATGGTATATCTGAGTCTCTGGGTCTACATGTGGTTGTTGTTTCTGTCTGAGTCTAAGCTGCCTCTGGCAAGTTTATTTCTTTGTTGTGAATGTTCATGAGCATCTTTGTGATCATTCATAAGTGTATGCCCATGTCTGTGGCGCCTTTGGAAGCTTCTACCCAGGCCCCAGTGTCCTGGGGCTTATCCCTGGGTCCCTGCCCCACTAGAGCTGCTTGAGGAAGAGAGACCTGACATGACTGGGCTCCAGCAGGACTTTGGTTCTGGTTCTGGGTCCAGCTTTGCCCTCTGAAAAAGCATGTTGTTTTGGGCTGGTCATTCCCTCGTGGCGGTCAGGGGGTCAGGCAACAGATATCTGGGAGAGGCAAGACAACTAGAACCAAGGATGAGGCTGATGGCCAGGGACCAAGGCCATCTCCAAAACCATCCATTGCTCTGTCTAGATAATTTGGGCGACCATGTTCTGGGGACTCATTGTTACCTAGATGGAACTCATAATGGCCAATTTGTGCATTATTACTCAGAGAGCCAGCCTGTTTGGTCCACTCTTCTATATTGTAGCGCTCCAAGTTAACTTCTAGAGTTAAACATATGTAAACCTTCTGTACCCATTCATAGGGCATGCCAGCCTTGTCCTGCTCTCCCAAACCAATATCTGAGAGTTGATTTCCTATAAGGAAATCCCCATTTCCCTGTTCCTGTTTTCTGAAAGGCAGCCTGCCGTAATGATTAGGATCCTGGAGTAAGAAAGTCTTACATTCAAATCTTGCCTCTGACTCAGGAGGAGGCAACTAACCTCTCTGTGCCTTGGTTTCCTCATCTGTAAAATGGGAACAATAATAGAACTACTTTCAGAAGTTCATAAATTTAGGCATAGAAAGTATCTCAGGAGCCATCCAGCAGGTCAGAAACCTGAGACCCATGGAGGTTAAACAGTTTACCCAAAGTCAAACATATATAGGTAGTAAATGACCAAGGCAGGACTCGGAAACTGGTGTTTTTCTCATTGGACTACATGGTTCTTGTGAGGCTCAATCACAGGGGTAACATCTACAAAGAATGAATAATTAATAATATTAATCGCTGTTTTATGTTATAATTATTATTACTATAAAATATATTGATAACAATAATAGATGGATAGTAATAATCGATGATCCTGCCAATAATAGTAAAGGGGGTTTCCCAGTTTGACATATGGAGCTAGCACCATGAAAACTCATTGGATTGTGCCATCCCCAGAAAGTGATGACGAGTACAGTGACGATGACGACATGAGTTGGAAAGTCCGAAGAGCTGCGGCCAAGTGTGTGGCCGCCATCATTAGCACCAGGCATGACTTGCTGCAGGACTTCTACCAGGTCCTTTCTCCAGTCCTGATCAGCAGGTTCAAGGAACGGGAGGAGAACGTCAAGGCTGACATTTTTGGGGCTTACATCTCGCTGCTGAGACAGACGCATCCTGGGCAAAACTGGCTCCGTAGCTCCGAGATGGGCAGTGAGGAGAATATTCCTCTCACCATGTTGCAGAATCAGGTAAGGAGTCAGAATCCAGAGAATGGGTACAGCAGGGAGGGATCCAGGATGGAGTATATATGGCAGAGGGACTGTAGGCTCATCTACTCTCTTTTGGTATCCTGCCATGAGTGGTCCAGTGGTCTGGGAGAGGGAGGTGGGGACGGAGGGATTGTTACAGTCCCAGTTGCTGTAATCTCCAGCTACTCATCTTTCTCCATTGTCCTTTAGGCTCATGAGGGTCTTCCTTTTCTCTGTTCCTCACCCCGTCAGCCCTCCACAATAACATGGAGATATCTTGGGAAATTCTACCAAGCAGCTTCCCTAGTGGCTGATCCCTGTTCTTTTGGAGGCTTCTGGAAAGAATATTGCTTTGGTGTCAAAAAATGAGCATTCAGATCCTGCTTCTGCCCCTAACTTTGTCAGCCTGGGCTATTTCCTCTCTTGGACTCAGAATCCATCTTTAAAATAAGGGGATTAAGGGGCAGCTTGGTGGTTAGACAGCCAGGCTTGGAGATGGGAGGTACTGGGTTCAAATCTGGCCTCAGACACTTCCCTAGCTGTGTGGCCCTGGACAAGTTACTTAACCTCTGTTGCCCAGCCCTTACCACTCTTCTGCCTTGGAACTGATTTAGTATTAATTCTGATGGAAGATAAAGGTTTAAAAAATAAATAAATAAAAATGAAGAGGTTGGACTAGAGCAGCCTTGGCAAAATTTTAATGAGTTCAAGTGCCCAGAGGGCAAATTCAAGCTGTCTGTGAGCTACCCCACACACACACACACCCCAGCCACATTACCAAAGAGAGCTGAGGGAGAAAGTACCTGCTTTGGGTGGCACTGGGAAGAAGGGGAACGGAGCAGCTCCCCAAGTGCTGGCTCTACATGCGTGCCACATCTTCATCAATGCCGGACTAAAGGGTCTCCAAAATCCCTTCCATGTAACTCTGTGAATCACGACCTTCTTGGGTCTATAACCTTATCCCACCCTTTGTAGAGTAGGGCCTTCCTCCCTCAATTCTGAAATCTTTGATTTAATGTTAACTAAATTAATAATTATTAATTACTAAATTTAATTTAAAATCATCCTTCAAATCTAAGAATTCTCAATGCCCAGATGCTTTGTGGTCCTGGAGGCACTGAGGAGAGATGGTGGCATTTGGACCTTCTTCATTCTTCCTTGGCAGACTGATTTCTTTTCATTCCTGGGAGTAGAATAGAAAGAAAACTGGGTTTGAACTTCAGAAGGACTGGTTTCAAATCTGCCCGTGTGATGCTGGACAAATAATTTCTTTTCCTTGTCTTAGTTTCCCCATCTGTGAAATGAGGAAATTGGATTTGAAGATCATTGAACTCCCCTTTGTAGCTCTAGGTCAATGATCCTGGGGTTACTGGGATAAAAGGACCATGTCTGCCCCAAGGTTAGCCAACTCCAGACCAGGAGACCCTTCATGAGCTTAAAAGGCCAGTGGAAACAGATGAGGAGCCAGAGGAGGGCAAGTGGTCCCTCACCCCTTCACAGAGCTTCATGGGAGGGTCTCTGTGCTTGGGATGAGGGAGGGAGTAAAAGTCCTCATCCTCTGTCACTGAGCACCTCAGATGCCCTGCAGGTGCCCCACATTGTCAAGGCTCTTCAGAGACAGCTCAAGGATCGGAGTGTCAAGTCCCGCCAGGGCTGCTTCAGCGTCCTCACAGAACTAGCTGGAGTCTTACCTGGGAGCCTGGCTGAGCATATCCCTGCCTTGGTTCCAGGTAACCCGGGATGGGGGTGGAGGGTGGACAAAGTTGCAGCTGGGGGGTTGGGGGCATCCTCTTTGTGGGGAGTTGGGAGAACTGCTTAAAGTTAGACCCAGATCAACCTCCCCCAAACCAATCCTGGCCACAATTACTTCTCTCAAAGTGCTGCTTTGGAAAAAGCACAGGGTTTTAAGTCAGAGGACCTGGATTTAAATCTTACCTCTGTGATCTTGGCCAGATCACTAAACCCCTCTGGGCCTCAGTTTCCTCATCTGTAAAATGAGAACAGAGGTAAGCAAACCTCAGCCGAAAGGCTAAATCCAGCCCACAGCCTTCTTAGCCTATGGGACTCTGTAAAAGTATGTGGTGGTCAGGATTTGGCCTATGGGGTGTCATTTGTAGGCTCCTGACCTAGATAATTTCTGAGACCCCTCCCAGCTCTAAATCTGTTATCCATTGATCACTTTAGCCACATTGACTTGCCATGGAACAGCACCCCTGCCTCTCACCACCATGTTTTGCCTTGATAGTCCTGTTCATTATCTAGATCTTCATCCTCTTTCCATTTGGGCTGAGAGAAGCTGTAATCATACTGGAGCCCTTGGCCCTTTACCTCATAAGGAATTGCCTCTCCCTAACCCCATTACTAGCTCCTGTTCCCTCTCCCAACCCCCTGCTCACCCAGTTACCAAGGAAATAGTGAAATAACAGCAACCTGGGCATCCTTGGAACAGCATAGGGTGCTTTGTGTCCTTGGGCTGTTATCCAGGCTTCACTTTCATGCTGGGTTAGCCTCTTGGAAAGGAGAGGGATGACCTGGTCAGGAAGGGTCTGTCCAGTGGTCTCCACTAGCCAGTCTGGTCCCTATGCCCCCTTGTCACTGTATACCTATTCTTTCACTGAGAAGTAAGGAATTTGATTAATTAATTAAAACATACAAAGAACAAATCAGAAACAATCACTGATTTCATTGAAGAGAATGACAGTGAGGAGTCAAAATACCAAAATTTATGGGATACAGCCAAAGGTGGGTCAAAGAAAAAACTTAATTGGCTGGCCTAGTTTTCTTTCTTTTGCTTAGGCAACTTATAGTTTATTGGGCTTCCTATGTGCAAAGCCTTGCACCGGGGGCCTTGGGAAGTACATAGGAATAAATGCAAATCCCAGCCCTTATGGACCTTAGTTTCTTCATTCACCAGAAACATCAGGAGAAAAAGGAAGGTGTCTTCTACACTTTTTGTCTCATAACTATGGGGAACCTCATTAATACTAGAGTGCTATATTTGGAATGTAGAAAAACTGAACTCAGATCTAGTCACCAAACTGCTCCAGACTTCAGTTTCCTCATTGGGAAAATGAGATTTTCTATAAGGTCCATTCCAAGTCTAAACCCATCATATTATGAAACCAAATTCTTGGTTCCTAACTGTGAATCACAAAGGGGCTTGGGTGAGAGTATGGATGGCTTTGGGTGTTTTACCCCCATTGTTAAAATATACTTCAAAGCACCCACTATTTCTGGGTAAACAAGCCAATCCATTTACATAGATGACCTCCCCAGCATATATATGTGTGTACGTGTGTGTGTGTGTGTGTGTGTGTACACATATTTTTTAATGTACTTTATTTTTTTCTGGGTTATACATGTATTATCATGCAAAACATTTCAATATTGTTCATTTTTGTAAGAGAATAATCTTATAAAACCAAAACACCAAAATATATACCCAAATAAACAAGTGAAAAATTGTATGCTTTCATCTGCATTCTAACTCCCAACAGTTCTTTCTCTGGAAATGGATAGCATTCTTTTTCATAAGTCCCTCAGAATTGTCCTGGATCATTGTATTGCTGGTAGTAGCAAAGTCTATCACATTTGATCGTTCCACAATATTGCAGTTACTGTGTATAATGTTCTCCTGGTTCTGTTTACTTCACTCTGCATTAGTTCACGTAGATCTTTCCATTTCTTTCTGAAATCATTCCATTCCTTATTCCTTACAGCACAATAGTATTCCATCACCATCATATACCATAATTTGTTCAGCCATTCCCCAACTGAGGTTCATCCCTTTAGTTTCTAATTTTTTGCCACTCCAAAAAAAGTAACTAAATATTTTTGTACAAACAGATCCTTTCCCATTTTTTAAAATCTCTTTGGGTTACAGCTCTAGTAGTATTCCCCAGATATATTAAAGATGGTACTGGGTCAGGGGTTGCATTGATAAACCATTTTGTGACAGGGAATAGGTGATTGGTTTGTGATAGGGAATGGGGGTGCTAAATTGCAGGGGTTCTCCATAAAGAATCTGGTTCGCCTGGTAATATCGTTTCCATTTTCTTTTAACCCCTTCTTCCCCCATTATACTCTTTGGCCGCAGGCATTATCTTCTCCCTGACAGACAAGGCCAGCTCTTCTAACATGCGGATTGATACTTTGGCCTTCCTGAATGTCCTCCTGTGTACCCACCCTCCCGAGGCCTTCCATGCCCACCTGCCAGTCCTGCTGCCCCCGGTGGTGGCCTGTGTATCTGACCCCTTCTATAAGATCACCTCGGAGGCCTTGCTGGTGACCCAGCAGTTGGTGAAGGTCCTGCGGCCCCTGGACCGCCCCTTGACTTTGGACCCCCAGCCCTACGTTGGGGAGATATTCACCGCCACCCTCACAAGACTGAAGGCAGCCGACCTGGACCAGGAGGTGAAGGAACGGGCCATCGCCTGCATGGGCCACATCTTGGCCCACCTGAGAGACTGGCTGGGGGCCGAGCTGAAGCCCACCCTCCTCATCTTCCTGGAGCGCCTAAAGAACGAGATCACCCGGCTGCCCACGGTCAAGACCCTGACCCTGGTGGCGGGCTCCCCGCTCCGGGTCGACCTGCAGCCCATCATCGCCGACGCTTTGCCCATCTTGGCTTCGTTCCTCCGGAAGAATCAGCGGGCCCTGAAGCTGGCCACGCTGACCGCACTAGACGTCCTCGCCCGGAACTACCGGACGGCCCTCCAGCCCGCCAGTATCGACGCGGTCCTGGCCGAGATTCCGGCCCTCATCGGGGAGAATGACATGCACGTGGCGCAGGTCGCCGTGGGCTTCCTGACCACGCTGGCCCAGGCTCACCCTTCGTCCCTGGCCAAGGCCAGCAGCCCCGTCCTCTCGGAGGTCCTGCAGCTCGTTTACTCGCCCCTGCTGCAGGCCGGGGCGCTGACGGCCATCACAGGCTTCTTCCAGGCCCTGATGGGGACGCGGGCCCCCGGCCTGTCCTTCGGAGAGCTGAAGCAGCAGCTGACGGGCCCCGTCTACAGCGCGGGCCCAGACTCCCCTCCCCTCCACAAGCAGGCCCACCACTCGGTGGCCAAGTGCCTGGCGGCCTTGGTGGTGGCCTGTCCGCAGGAGGCGGCAGGCACTGTGGGCCAGTTCATCCGGGACGCCCAGGCCCCCGGCTCCAGCCCGGGGGTCAAGGTCCTGGCCTTCCTGGCGCTGGCCGAGATGGGCCAGGTGGTGGCCGGGATGGGGCCGCAGCGGGAGCTGAAGGCGGTTCTGCTGGAAGCTTTCTCGTCGCCCAGCGAGGAGGTGAGGTCGGCGGCCTCCTACGCGCTGGGCTGCGTCGGGGCCCGGAACCTGCCCGAGTACCTGCCCTTCCTGCTGGGGGAGATCGGCAGCCAGCCCAGGAGGCAGTACCTGCTGCTGCACTCGCTCAAGGAGGCCATCGGGGCCGCCCCTGCCGAGGGCCTCAAGCCCTACGTGGAGGACATCTGGGCGCTGCTCTTCAGGCACTGCGAGTGCAGCGAGGAGGGCACCCGCGGCGTGGTGGCCGAGTGCCTGGGCAAGCTGGCCCTGGTGAACCCTTCCCAGCTGCTGCCCCAGCTGCAGAAGCAGCTCCTGGCAGGTCAGAATGGCGGGGGCCGGGCCCACTCATGAAAGTGCCTCCCTGGTCAGAAAAGGAAAAAGTCAGCTCTCAATGACCCACCGGCGGGGCCTCGTGTTTGAAAGCTCCATCCACCCGGGAGCCTCATTTTTTAAAAAATATACCCGCCCCTTCCATCGTAGAATCAATACTGGGTATTGGCTCCAAGGCAGAAGAGAGGCAAGGATTGGGCAGTGGGGGTTAAGTGACCTGCCCAGGGTCACACAGCTAGGAAGTGTCTGAGGCCAGATTTGAACCCAGGACCTCCTGTCTCTAGGCCTGACTCTCAATCCACTGAGCTACCCAGCTGCTCCCCTTGGGTGTGGGGATCTCATAGTTTAAAGGCTTCATTCTAGCCCACTTGGGAAAAAAATTTATGACTATTGATATGTTGATTTTTTTACATGGCATTCATTTCCCCAGATTATCCCTTCTGCATCTGTTCACCCAGTAAAGTCATCCCTTATAATAGTCTAAAAAAAGACAGAGAGGGAAAAAAATAATTATTCAGCAAAATCAAACAGTACACCAACTGTCTTTGACAGCATATGCAGTATTCCATACCCATGGCCCCCCGCCTTGGTAAGGAGATCACTGCCCTTAGAAGGGGTTGCCTAGAGAATTCAGCCTCATTTTGACAATATTCTCCCCCCCCCCCCCAACTCCTTCAGTTTACTCCACTGGAAAATGGGATTCCAATATCATCTACTTCCCAAGGGAACCAAATGAGATAATTCTGTTAATTCTGTTGTTATTTTTTTCCAACTCTATGAAATGATTTTTTGGTAATTTGATTGTTATGGCACTGAATAAGTAAATCAATTTAGGTCGAATTGTTATTTTTATTATGTTGGCTCAGCCTATTCATGAATAATTAATATTTTTTCTAAATAAGATAATTTTGTAAAATTTTTTGTAAACTTCAAAGCATCATATGAGTTCTAATTATTATTATTGCTTTTATTATTATTAATAATATTATTTCTTTAGATCTCTGGGATTGCCAGATCCCTTTCTCTCAGTAATTCGGTGAAATAGACAATGCCATTATTATTGTCCCCCCAAAATATTATTATTCTTTGGGTCTGGACCTATGATTTCATCATGAATAGAGGGAACTCCCCTGAGCTACAAATCCCTCCACTGTGGCTGAAGCAGACTAGCCATTATCATAAACTGACATTCTAGGAGAGTTCTCTGGAGCTCTGGGAGACCATGATTTGCCCAGGGACACACAGCCAACATGGCGGGACTTGAGCAAGAGTTCTCTCACTCTTAGGCCAGCCCCTTTTGTTTGTGCTTATTGCTCTCTCTTTCTCCAGCCACGTAACAGGCTTAGGAAAGTGAGTGACTTGTGCTTGAGTCTAAAGAATGCTCTTTATCTCAGAGCATACTGCAAAAATAAACCTAGTAAAGAAATGCTATTTCATGGCAAATGCCAAAACAAAAGCGAGCTGGGATGTATATTGTTGCGGATCATTCCTCATGTTCCCATTCTTCAAAGATGGATAATTGAGAGCAGTAGTAAGTAGGTTTTCCCCCCATACTTCTCTCTCGTCAAGAACAAAATTGGGGAGCGGTTAGGTGGCTCAGTGGTTTGAGAATCAGTCCCAGAGATGGGGGGTCCTGGGTTCAAATTTGGCCTCAGATACTTCCTAACTGTGTTGGACAAGTCACTTAATCCTCATTGGAACTAATAAACAGTATTGATTTTAAGAGCGAAGGTAAAGTTTAAAAAAAAAAAAAAAGAACAGAAGAGGGCAGAGACTGGGGCTGCTCTAGCGATAATAGAGGTTCCAGACCGGAAGGGGCATCCTCCTAGGGCAGGCTTCTGAGTAAAGTGTGGACATCACCTTTTCTGCAGAAATAGGGGAGAGATTCAGGGTGGAGAGGAAGACATGGAGGCTTAGGGGAAGGACTCAGGGAGCCCTAGAGGGTCCAGCCCCATCTGCAATGCCATGACCATCATCTCAAATTGTCCCCTATTGCCCATGGCTCACACTTTCTTCTGGGTCCCTGCCAGGTTCGCCACATGCCCGTAGCACCGTCGTTACTGCCATTAAATTCACCATCTCGGACCAGCCCCAGCCTGTGGATATCCTCCTGGAGGACTGCATCGGTGAGTCTGGAGCTCTGGTTTCTAGGTCACCTGGCAAGGTTTTTATCACTGAGAACAGAAGGGGGAAAGCCCAGAGCTGCTCTCACAAGGATAGAGGGAGACCGAGGAATGAAGTGTTGATATCACTTTCCCCGCAGAGGATGGGGGAGCTTCCTAGTGTTTGCTCCTTCCTCAATGACTAGGTCTGTTCTCATCTGTTTAAATGTAGTAAAATGTAAGCTACTCGAGGGCAGTTCCTGTTTTTAATTTTATTATTATAAGCTTGATGATTTAGCACATAGTAGGTGCTTAATAAAGATATGTTCATAATGGATTAGATTGATCTGTAAAATGCGTATACTAATCCCTGCCCTATTTTCTTTATGGAAGATGTTGAGAGGATCAAATGATTGGAAGCCTTATGGAAATGAAGGGTGCTGAACAGATATACAAGTACAAAGATGAATGAGGGTGGCTTGAACCTTCACATACACACATACTGACTCTCCATCCCTGGGCTATCAACCAGATAGACAGAACAGTAGGGTGGGAAGAGTGTTAGTGTATGTCAAAGTATGTGTGAGCATGCGTGCATTTCCGTGTGTGTATGTGTAATTGTGTGTGCATTTCCCTGAAGACACAATGCCTTATTTCTATTCATCTTTAGAGGCTAAGGACTCAATAAAGACTGTGATTTCAGTGGTATATGGAAGGATAGATGGAAGGAAGGATGGAAGGATGGATGGATGGATGGATGGATGGATGGATGGAAGGAAGGAAGGATGGATGGATGGAAGGAAGGAAGGATCTGTGGATGGATGGATGGATGGAAGGAAGGATGGGTGGCTGGATGGATGGATAGAAGGAAGGATGGATGGATGGAAGGAAGGATCTGTGGATGGATGGATGGATGGATGATTTATTAATCACTTGTTGTTCAGTTGGGTCTGACTCTTCATGATCCCATGGACCATAGCACAACAATACTGTCCATAGGGTTTTCTTGGCAAAGAATCTGGAATGTTTTGCCATTTTCTTCTCTAGTAGGTTAATGCAAATAGATGTGCCCAGGATCATACAACTAATGAGTGTCTAAGGCTGGATGTGAACTCAAGTCTTCCTGATTCCAGACCCAGCACTTTATCCACTGAGCTACCTAGCTTTAAGCACTTATTCTGTGCAAAACATTGAACTAAGTGCTGGGGATGCAAATGGAAAAGACTTGCTTGATAGGGGTGGGGGGGGGGGCACACCACTGGAAGATTTCAGCTGCCAATCAAATGGAAAGGTCCCCATGATCCTTAGGGAACAGTGGCAAAGCAGATGCTCATGTCTCTTTAATATCATTGCCACTAATAAAGTCTCTTCAGTTGCTGATGTTGAAACTTTTGATGGTACCAACAACTCTATTCTTGGATGTGGAACCCCTACGTGAGTAAACTCCCTCTATCATTGCACCTTCTCTGTAACTTTCAGTCTTGGAAATTTTCCCAGAGCACTAAGAAGTTAAGCCCAGGGTAGGGCCTCATAGGATCATACAGGAAGGTGGCATAGTAGTCTCCCTGTGTTCAGATCTGGCCTCACATACTTACTAGCTTTGTGACCCTGGGCATGTCACTTAACTGTTTGCTTCACCTGTAAAATGAGTTGGAGAAAGAAATGGCAAACCACTCCAGTATTTCTGCCAAGAAAACACCTAATGGGGTTATGAAGAGTCAGATGCAACTGAAAATAACTGAATAATAACAGGGTCACACAGCCTACATGTGTCAGAGGTGGGACTTGAACTCAGGTCTTTCTGACTTTGAGGCCAGCTCTCTATTGACTACACTGCACTACCTCTCTCTTCATCTTTGAAATCTTGATATTTATAGAAGGTTTGTCATTTTTCAAAGGGTTTCATTCATTACCTCATTTGATCCTTTCCACACTGGGTCACTTGGTTGACTTCTGGTGAGCCTGTGGCCTGCTCAACTTCCCAGGTCTTTTCCAGACAAAACTACTGCCTATCTATATCCATCCACCCCCTTATTGTAAAATTTATTTTTTTTTTTTGGAAACTTAAGCATAGGACTTCATGTTTATCTCATTCATCTTTAATGTCATATCATTCCACTTGGCTCATCATTCCTGTCTTTCAGGATCTTTTTGGAGCCTGAATATGATCCTGGTGAGAGGACTTCCAAAGTTGCTGGGTCATTGCAAAGTGTAGTAAGACTTCTGAACTTGGAGTGATAGGAGCAGAGTTCGAATGCCACCTATGATGCTTACTCCTTGTGTGACCTAGGATGAATTGCCTCATTTCCTTGGGTCTCAGTTTCCTCTTTTTCAAGTGAGAGGGTTGGAAAAAATGATTTCTTTTTTTTTTTCTTAAACCCTTACCTTCTATCTTGGAGTCAATACTGTATATTGGCTCCAAGGCAGAAGAGTGGTAAGGGTAGGCAATGGGAGTCAAGTGACTTGCCCAGGGTCACACAGCTGGGAAGTGTCTGAGGTCAGATTTGAACCTAGGACTTCCCGTCTCTAGGCCTGGTTCTGGAATAGATGATTTCTGAAGCCCCTTCCAATCCTATTAAATTCTGAGCTCCTTGAGGGCAGGGGCTGTTTTCTGCCCCTTCTTGTATCCTTAGCACTTGGCACAGTACTTGGCACACAGTAGGGGCTTAAGAAATGATTCTCGACTTGACCACATGCCTCATCCTAGAACTACAGCTCTTATTAACAAGGTTATGAAATATTTAGGCTTACATTACCCAGATAATTAAGATATGGTTGTAGAACTTGGTTTTCTCTTTTTTATTTAAAAGCTAAGTCATTTCATGGCTGTACTCCTCACCCATCTCTTTGTTTCGTTTGCTTTTTCCTCTTCTAACCTTCCCTTCATGCCCCCCCCCCCCCAGGAGATTTCTTAAAGACTCTTCAGGACTCAGATCTAAATGTCCGACGAGTGGCTCTGGCCTTATTCAATTCTGCTGCTCACAACAAGCCCTCCCTCATTCGAGACTTTCTGGACAACACACTTCCTCACTTGTACAATGAGACCAAGGTCCGAAAGGAGCTTATCCGAGAGGTAAGTGGGCAGTGGGGTGACAGGCTTGGGCCTGTGGGTGTGGAACAGGGTGAGGATGGGGTGGGTGACATGAAGGGAGGTATATAGACCATCTTGGATCTTCACTAACTCAGTGAGTAAGAATAATTGCAAGGTTAATTTACTACCAAACACTTCTCTCATTTCTAACAACTTCTTCCTGATTTGGAATGAGGAAGGCCTGGGTTCAAATCCAGCCTCAGACACTTAATAGTTGTGTGACCTCAGAGAAGTCATTTAGGCCTTAGTTTCCTCATCTGTGAAATGGAAATAATAATAGCACCTACCTCCCAAGGGTGATGGTGCGGTCTATGTAAAGTGCTGTGTAATGCTGCTCGTTGCTGCTCATCTCTACGGTAGAACCCAGATATGTCCTAGTCATGCCACAGCTGAATAATTTGTTCGTTTCTATTTGCCAAGTTTTAAGAACATTGACAAGCTCTGGGAAAGGAAGGGAAGACTGGTGGGAGGAGAGGGGCAATGCCATTAAGCAAGCATCAGGTGAAGAAACCAGGTGTATTTATTTTGGAGAACAGAAAACTTAAGAGTCAGTTAATAAAAATTTATTAAGTGCCAACTATGTGCCAAACCGTGCGCTAATAAGCACTGGGGATACAAAGAAAAGGGGGAAGATGAAAGTGGATCTTCGAGTATTCCAAGGGCTCTCAAGTTGCAATGAGAAAAGACTTGTTTTGCTGAGACTTGATGGAGGAGCCTTAGGTGGAGGAGATGGGGGGAAAGATGATTTCAATTCAGACATGAGGGAAAGCTTCCAGGCAACAATTGCCCCAAATAAAATTAGCCATCCTGAAAGATAATGAGTTCAGGGAACCGAACCAACAAGATGGTGGAGTCTAAGAGGCAGCAACCCAGTTGAACTTTCCCAGCATTCCCTTCTAAACAATTTAAAAATAATGCCTCTGGTTCTTGAATAGCAAAGTCAACAAAAGGTCTTGCAGAGACATTTTTCCAATCTAAGACTACTTTGAAGGTTGGAAGGAGAAGTCTGTGACACAAGGGTGGGGGCTGGCCTGGAGCAAACACAAGGGCAGCACCAGGAGTAGGCTTTGGAGGTGTCAACAGCAGCTTCAGGAGCTCCAGGGCAAAGAGGAGCAGGATTGCTTGTGGCTGCATGGAACCAGGGATCCTTGCTGGGCAAAGACCAGAAAGAGCAATGACTACACCTTTCCCCAGATCACACCTCTTTAGATGCAGTGAATACTTGTAGACCCCCAGAACTATGTAAAAACAGCAGTGCAAAAAAGCCTAAAGATTTCTATCTGAGCAGAGCACAACTTTAACACAAAGTTTGAAGTCAAGAAATAGGTCAAAAAATGAGCAAATAACAAAAAAAGATCCTGACCATAAAAATACTACTTTGGTGACAGAAAAAATCAAGACACAAACTCAGAAGAAGACAATGAAAACAGCTACAAGTCAAGCCTTAAAGGAGGAAAAAAATGTAAATTAGGCAAAAGCCCAACAAAGATTCCTCAGAGAGATAAAAGAAGAACAAAAAGAATGATTTTAAAAGTCTGATAAGAGTGGTAGAAGAAAAATTGAGGAAAGAAAGAAAAGAAAAAAAAATTTATGTATTACATAAAATTGCAAAGAACTGGAAATTGAGAGGATGTCCATCAATTGGGGAATGGGTGAACAAGTCGTTGTGCTCCAAGAAATGAGGAGGAGGATTTCAGAAAAATTTTGGACAATATATGAATTGATTCAGAATGAAGTAAGCAGAACCAGGAGATCATTGCAAAAACAATATTACACAGTGAACAACTCTGAATGACTTGGCTATTCTCAGCAATGCAATGATCCAAGACTATCCCAAAGGACTTATGATGAAGAACGCTATCCACTTCCAGAAAGACAACTGATGAACTCAGTGGAAATTTCAAAGTATAATTTTTAACTTTTTCTTTGCAACATGGATAATATGGAAATTATGTTTTGCACGATTTCACATGTATAATAGATATATTACTTGCCTTCTCAGGAGGCAGGGGAGTGAGAGAATTTGGCACTCAAAAACAATTTTTGATGAATGTTGAAAGTAATTAAATAATAAAGAAAAAGATAGTGAATTCCCCTTCACTGAAGATTTTTAGTGCCCCCTTTTGTGGGTGGAGGAGCTGTTGTAAAGTTGAGTCCTGCTCTGGTATAGACTACAAAAAGTGACAGATAAGGTAGAGTCCTTTTCACCTTTGACATTCTGTGTTCTCTGAGTTTAGGAGAGATATTAGTAGAGCTTTCTGGGCCAGCACTGCCCCTCAGTGGTCACTCTATCAAGGGAGCTCCTCTTTCCCTTCTCTCTCACTCCTGCAAAATCTGCCTTCCCCTCAAATTTTGTATTGACTTCTCCCACAGGTAGAAATGGGGCCATTCAAGCACACAGTGGATGATGGGCTGGATGTCAGGAAAGCTGCCTTTGAATGCATGTACACGCTCCTGGAGAGTTGCCTGGACCGACTGGACATCTATGAGTATTTAAACCATGTGGAAGATGGACTCAAGGATCACTATGACATCAGGGTAAGGCTGATATCCCAGACTCTCCCTCCACGAGTATAATTACTTTCTCTGTTTTTAATCATGAATACCATTATTTCTCGACCAAAACTAGGGGTCCCTTTCCAACTTGGATGTTCTGTTCCCAGGTTCCTTCTAGCTCTTAGTCTATGTTCTAACATCTTTCCCAGTCTCAATTGATTTATTTTTTATTTTAATTGCTATGTTTCCGTGTCACATTAATTTCTGTAGTTATCTCTCCCCCTTCCTATATCCAATGAGTCGTTTCTCATGACAAAGAATAAACAAATAAAAAAGATAAAGGGGGGAAAGAGTACAGAAAAATGGAACCAAACATTGACTCATTCAGAGTGTGAATATATTGTTCCAGACTCATAATCCATTAAAAAAGGAAGGCAAATTTTCATTAAGGGACTGTCTCTACAGGAATATATACACATATAATGCATACAGGTACATGTTTTATATGCTTTATGTGAGCATACATGTGTATGCCTATATTTTTAGACATATGTGCACATACATTTAACATATGTATGTGTGGAAAAGAAGAAAGATATAGGAGTTGGGTTAAAGGCACTCTAAAAGCCCTTCCATCTCTAAAATCTAGTCTTCTTATCCATGCCTTGTCCTGTCTTCTCCATGCGATTGGTAACACATGTATGAGACTCAAAGAGCTGGGAGGGGATTTGAGGACCATCTGGTTAAATTTAAAATGGATGTGAGCACCCCATCTATAACTTCCCCAACAAATGTCCATCCAACATCTGCTTGAAGACCCTCAATGGCAGGGAACCCCCTTGCAGACAAAGAATCTTGACTTTGAAAACCCATCTCATCTCATCTTCAGCTTTTTCTGGAGGGAGGTGGGATGAGGTAGGCAGGGCTAAGGGAATTAAGTTCTGCCCTCTCAAAGCATCACCTTTTACCATTTCTGGAGTTTCAGGGGAAGGCATTTGAATCAGGATTGAATTAGGGCAGTTTCATGATCATTGGGATCAGGATCATAGGTTCTGAGCTAGAAGGGGCATTAGTGGGCCCCTTCTTTTATAGATGAGGAAACCAAAGTCTAGAGAGTTTAAGCAACTTGCTTAATGGTGCTGATGATCACAGATAGTAAGTGGCAAAGCTAATTTCCTATGATTACAATTCAAATATGTAGGTGCAGTGGGTCCATCCTGTAACTTTTCCTATCATGAATGGTGGTGCACACTTGTAATCCCTGCTCTGTGTGGGCATCCAAATTAAAATCAGGATCTCTGGGAAGCAGAGTGCCACAAGGCTGCTTAAGGAGACAAAACAGCCCCAGCTGGAGATGGAGCCGGTTAGAACTTCTTCTCCTTTGCCAAATCAGCAGTGGGGTCAAGCCATGAATAACCACTGCACTTCCAGCCTCAGCAAGATACTGGGCAAAGACACTGGAGTGGTTTGCCATTTCCTTCTCTAGCTTATTTTACAGATGAGGAAACTGAGGTTAAGCAGAATTAAATGACTTGTCATGGGTCACACAGTTCAGAAGAGTCTTGAGGCCAGATTTGAATCCAGGACCTGCAAACTCCAGGTCTGGAACTCTTATCCACTGAGCCACCTCCCTGACCCAACAGCCAGATCTTGAACAGAAACCTTCCTCTAGCTCTTTAGAGCCCATCCTGCCCCTGGGTTCCCCTAGTGTCCAGGGAATCAGGAGGAAATAGCAAGAGTGAATTCTTCGGGGACAATTAGATTGATATTTGGGGAAATCTATTCTTTCTTCCTTCACACAAATCCCTTTTTTGCCCCCACTTTGCAGATGCTCACTTTCATCATGCTGGCCCGGCTGTCCACTCTGTGTCCCAACACCGTCCTGCAGAGGCTGGATCGCCTAGTGGAACCGTTGCGAGCCACCTGTACCTCCAAGGTAGGCTCGTCCCTCCTGATGGGATGAGGGCATGGGAACCCATGGCCTTGGACTCAGAAGATGGAACCAGCCACACAAGCATGTGGAGGAGAGGCGCAGTCAGGGGTGGTCCAGGGAAGAGGCCTTGGATGAGCAGGACCTTAGACATTCCAAGACATCGAGGGCATGGTAGAAGGGCATTCCGGGTGTTCGGGATGCAGTCAATACTGGGACAGAGTGAAGAGTCGGATTTGTGATTTCACTGGTACAGGGAGCTCACTAGATGAAGGAACTCTGGCAATGGAGGCTCGCTACTTCTTGGCAGCTTTTATCTGCTTGGGGAGCTGGCTAGAGCCCTCTAGGTAATGCTGGACAGGCCCAGGCATCCAGCCACAGTGGATCTTCCTGGCCTTCAAGTCAGCACTCTTGTCTGCTACGTCACAACTGTGGGGATCCACAGACGAATGAGTGACATCCGCCAAGTTTTGTAATTAATTGTATGAGATAGGATTTGCTTTTTTTCTTCAAACTTTACAGGGAGGTCTGGGATTCTGTGTGGCTTAGTAGGTTAAGTTTGCTGGACTTGGTGTTAAGACCTTCCTTAAGTTCCAGGCTGATGAGTCTGTAGTGAAATCACCTAGGGGCTAATCACTTGACAAGTGTTATATTCAAATTCTGAGAATTGTTGGTCTCACCTTGATTGACAGGGGACAGTTGGAGACATCGGAATATTTCCAGATGCCATGTGCCAGGGGCAAAAGTTGGTTGGCCTGAGAGTATAAATACCCCTAATAGCCATCTGGGAGGGGTCTTTGACCATTGATCTTTGGGTCTCTGACCATTGGTCATTGGTTCTCTCTGAATCTCCCTAGATCTTTAGGTATCTGAATCATCATAGCTCTTTAGGTCTCTGGGTCCCCTGGGTGGTGATGGGTGGAAGGGAAGTCTGAAGAAGAAGGTGATAGGGTTTGAATACTTCCTGAAGGTGTGAAGGCAAATACAAAACTGATAATAAGAAAGCTGAGAGGAAATCACCATCACAGCTGCAGCAAGAGCAGACTACTCTCTCTGGTTTGGCAGTGGCCAAGCTGAACCAGAGGGGTTGTGAAGAACAGTGCTCCAGCTTTACTGAATCAATAGCCTCCAGTCCTGAGTGATTATAGATTATAGATATTAGATGGACAGGGTCTCCAATCCCCAATCCGTATCCTTTCCCTAATTAAGATCATACATAAAGTATTGTATAAGTACCTTCCTGAGTTGTCATTATATCACGACCCTTGGGGAGGGAGCAAACACAGTCATGAACAATGTGATCCAAGGCTAATCAGAGCCCAATATTAATAATTGATCCAACCCCACGTGGGGCCTAAAAGGGTTACCCATCTACCTGACCCTTCGGTTCCTTCTTGGGCAACTGTTATCTAGAAGGGAAAATTATAACATCTAGCAAGGGTGGTTGGGGTTGGGGTTCCCCCATCACCAGCACCTAGGGAGAATACAAAGATACAGGTCCACCACACCAGTATCTATATCCTCCTAGTAGGACACACCCTTTCTTCATAACACAAGGTGGTGTCTATTTTCTCGGAGGGATAATAGCACCTACCTTAAGGTGTTATAAGTCCTAAGGGGATGGGAAAGGAATTAGCATTTATACACCTACTCTGTACTAAATGCTTTACAATAATTTTTCATCTTGTTTCACATCCCATTGATCTTGAAATCTTGGGAAATAGGGACTGTTATCCCTATATTACAGTTGAGGAAACTGAGGCAGAGGTTAAGTGACTTGCCCAGGGCCGTATAACTAGTGTCAGATGCCAGGCCTAGTGCTCAGTGGTACTATGGCACCTAACAAAATGTATGCAAACCTTAAAATGCTTTACAAATGTCAGCCAATACTACTTACTTCATCCATTGTCACTCAATATCTGTTCTGACAAATTCCAAAGAGAATTTTCTCATGGACTGTTTTCTTCAGGGAAGCTAGATGGTACAGTGGATAGTGCTGGGCCTGGAATCGGACTTCCTGCATTAAAATCTAGGCTCAGACATCAGCTATGTGTCCCTGGGCAAGTCACTTATCCTCTGCCTGAACTGGAAAAGGAAATGAGAAACCCCTCTTTAGGACCTTTGCCAAGAAGATCCCAAATGGGGTCAACAAGGAGTTGGATATAACTGAAAAAATGACTGAACAAAATTCTCTTTGCCTCTTGCCTTTTAGTGGCCTGGTTATTACCAATTTTGACTCTCAGGCTGGCATTTCCTAGAAGCTAAGAAAGTTTTACTGATGCCTTTTGGCTTAATAACTGTTATTTTTCACCAGCTCCTCTTCCAAATTTAACTCTGTGACAAAAATAAACAATCAAAATCTGTTATACAGAGATCAATATCCAATATACAGTATTACATACTGGTAGTCCTCATTTCATCTATTCATTGGTTTTTCAAATCTTTAGTAATTTTTCAGTTTTATTGTCATCAGATTCACTGTTCTCTTAGTTTTGCACGAGTTCATACAAATCATTGTCCATGTTTTTTAATTCCTCACTCATTTCCTAACTGGAAAATGTTTTATTCATATGCTATAGCTATAGCTATTCCCCAATTGATGAGCAACCCACTTTTGTTTTCAGCTCATTGATATAAGCAAAAACAATTAGGAAGATTCCCATCCTCCAAAGTAACCTCCCCTTTGCCAGGAGAACTCAAGATTATCAGTAGATATCCATCCCCTTTATGTTATAGGAGGAAATCAAGGCCCAGAGAGAAAAAATGAAGTGACAGAGCTAGTTAACAGCTGACTAGTTCAAATAAAGAGAAATCAGTTTCATTTACTATCCTTTCTTAAGTGATTTTTTCTTTCCTTTTATAGGTAAAAGCTGGTTCCGTCAAACAAGAATTTGAAAAGCAGGATGAACTCAAGCGCTCGGCTATGAGAGCCGTGGCTGCCTTACTGACTATACCAGAGGTGGAAAAAAGCCCAGTGATGGCAGAATTCTCTTCCCAAATCAGATCCAACCCTGAAATGGCGGCTCTTTTTGAAAGCATTCAGAAGGACTCTGCTTCCTTATATGCTCCAGAGTCAATGGACTTGAGTTAATGGCCTCAGATTTTTTTCCTCAAATATAAACCCTCTATTAGTGCAACAGATTCCTAATGAGCAAGTTGAGGAGTACCTAAGACGACCCCAACTCAGAGCCTTCATCTACTACAATCTGGGGCACACCCGCTAGTCTTTGGTCTTGGCCTCCATTGGAGATCTCTGTGCCCCAAATGGTGCTATTCCATTTCTTTCTCCAGTGACCTCAATCTGATGGCATAGCGACCAGAGCTGAAGGGTCAAGCAGAATGCCATGGAGTAACTAGGCCCTTTCAGTTCAAGGCCAAGTTTCAGACTATTAAGCAGGGCCACTAGGAAAAAAAATACTTCTGAAAGATTTTTGTCTTCATACTAAACATGAATGCTATAAAAACGAGGATTTTTAAGTTTCTATTTTGCACATTATCTGAAATGTTCCCATGTTCCTCTTTTAGACTTAGTGGATCTCTGAGTAGAAGACACTGTGAAAAGCAAGGTTAACTTGAGGGAGCTTCCAAGGGGAGATAAGCCCTTCCTTTATCCATATTGCTTGAAATTTTTCAGCTTCATAAATGACTCAATTAGGTTTATAGAGTATTCTTTAAACAAATTAAATATACCCTAGCTCTATGACCCTGGGCAAGTCAGTTAACCCCAATTAAGTCAGTCATTTACAATCCAGGATGAATTGGCTTCAAAAACCTCTATTCTCCTCACATTGATAACCCATTTCCCCGTAGATTCTGATGGTACTGATCACTTCAATAGCTGATAAATCAAGCACAGGAAAATTTTGATTAGTATAGACAAAAAGGAGACAAATAATTTTGGAGTCTGTACATAGAATCGCTCCCCACCTCACCCTCACCCTGACCCCCAGGTAGGGAACATTTCACTTTAAAGGTGATTTTCTTACTTAAGGGGCTAGCTTCCCAACCCTAAATAAGAATGTTATTTTACAAATGAAGTTAAAAGTACTAAGAAGTTTAAGGACTAGTCAAAGGTCACTCAGATCTAGTCCTGGATCTGCTGGGAGGACTGAAGGCAGCATTTAAGAATGTAGAGTTCTCAGAAAATACGGGAGAGGGAGAAGTAGGATGCCTACACTCCTAGCCCTTAGACACAGTGGCTAGCTATGTTAGGAATTAAATTCTGCCAGATATTGGTGGTGGAATCTGGCAAGTTGCTTAAACTCACTGATTTAAGCACCCTGTGTTGGCTATGACTATTAGTACCTCCATACTCCCTTCCAGATGGCAGTGTTTCTAAGAAGCTTTGTTTTCAGGAATGTTATTTTATCACCTCAAAACAGGGTCCTAATTAATAAGCTTTAGTTCCTATTTTTTTTATCCCCAGGACTCTCCTCCAAGCCACTTGAGGCTTCAGTGGAGTCAGGGATGCCCTCTTTGAGGCCTATTCCGAGTTTAATATCTATATAATCTGGAGTACTGGGTTTCTCTGGTTTGACAGACAATAAATAAAAGGTAGCCTATCTGCTTCTGCAGCAGTCTTTCTCTAAACCCATCCATCAGATGTTATACAGGTCCCTATAGTTAACATATTGCACAACTTGGTCCAACCCTCCTTTACAATGGTGGGCAATGATCTATGTAGAAAACATTCACAAAGACAGGGACTTCAGCTAATAAGCAACTTTGTATCCAAACCAGGAGAGAAAGGAGGCCTCCTTCAGACTAAAGAATGATCAAATAGGGGAAAAATGTCTAGAAGTAGCCATTTATGAAAACAAGGAAAAGGAGAGCTTTTTGTCACCGATTACTACTAACTATTCTGGCACAAATCGGGATAGAAATTCCAAAATGCTGACTTTTCAAATATCCTCTAAAAGCAACACGCAAACAAAACTAGATGGTAGTTTGAGGGTTTATTTAAGACAAATAAAGACGTGCAAAGTATTTTACTCATTTTCTTCGCTCCTCAGTCTAGCATTTGGATTGGTGATCTTGATGGCTAGCTGAGCTGCTCTCTCCACAATGACTTTCCGATTCTTGGAGGAAACATTGTGAGCAATCTCAGCACAGTAAGATCTGTAAAAACATCAAATAATTAAGATTAAAAACATGTCAGTTTACCAGCACCTAAACATAAAGGTAAGCATTCATCTAGCATCTTCAATGGACCAAGCACAGCACTAAGCATTTTTTTTAAAATCTCAAAAACATCACTCACTAGAGTACAGGAAAAACAACTGGTTAATGAAGATAGGAAAAGCTGAAATAAACACTAAATGGCTTCGTTGGATACTTCATGAAGTTGATAATCAACATTTATTACAACCCTTCCTCTCCAATGAGCCCAGGAAGCTGCCTGTCCTCACAATATTTAAAACTCGAGCTATCTTGTATATCACACCATCTTCTGTCTTAGTTGCTTTTTGTCTCAATATCCCACACATGCCTGCACAGAAACTATTTAAGGTTATTGAATAAGTGGTTTGTGATCCCTGAAATTGTTGCTCAGTTTGGCACCATGAAAAATGAAACAGAAGAGAGCATACAAATAGCCAAGACTTAACAGGCATTCTCTACCCCCGCACTGGAATTGCTTTTAATTTGGACAGGCAAAGATATCTGTGTAAATAAGAGTCCATTTAAATTAATATCACGGTATGTGCTTTAAAAAACGGTCATATTTTTTTTTTAAAAAACAGTCATATTTTGATGACCATATTTTATGGCTATTCTGAAAAAAAAAAATATTAAGATCCTCTATGAATGACACACGGGGAATGACTATAATGCATTATTTCCTTTTAAGTTCAATAGATTATGAAAATGTCATTTCTTTTCTAGTTCAAAAACTTTAGTAGTTAACACTACAATAGTAAAGTGAATTATATAAAGTATATATATATAGTAATATACATGCACTTAGATGTAGTAGCTATTAAACGATACACCTCTTAACCTAACACCTAATGTATATTTTTTTAAAATCATTAAACAAAAAGTCTCTGGGGAATGCTCATTTTCTGTGAGCTCTCTATGATTTTCAAGCCATGGTGATGATGGAAATTGGTTGCACACCACCCAATCAAAAAAAAACAACTCGTGTTACTTTTATGATTAAAATTCCTGGGTGTAGTAGACCAGCAAGTCTGAAGGCCCCACTATCCCACAAATATCAGTTACTTTATCGAGTCATCTTCCACTTTGAAAGCACAAGGAAAAAAGGGTAGAGTGGGGAGGAAATCAGCCAGCTTTGAGATAAAAAATTTTACATCCAATTTCACATTTAAAAGGAAAAATGTCAAGGCTCCTAGTCACAACATACAGACTACAGATTCAGCCATAGGTGCCCCAATAGCAGGAAGGCAGGGAAATAAATCCCTATGAACTTACTTATTGCACATCAGGAGCACTTCAAGCTCTTTGACATTATGTACCAAGAACTTCCTGAACCCGCTGGGCAACATGTGCTTTGTCTTCTTATTGCTTCCATAACCGATGTTGGGCATTAAGATCTGGCCCTTGAATCGTCTTCGCACTCTGTTGTCAATGCCTCTTGGTTTTCGCCAGTTTCTCTGTGATTAATAAAGGAGACTTCAATGAGGTGGCCCCAAACTCAGGATATCATATCTTCCAGAGTCCACAAGACTCCTTTCCACCATTCCCTGAGGCGAATCGTCAATACTCTGGGGCCCATAAGTCTCATTAGTGGTTGAGTCAAAATGCTTCCAGCTCCTATAACCAGCTGGTCTCAAAACATGCTTTAAGCCCCATCTGATGGCCACCCCAGGAAAACCAGGGCCTAAGCGGTAAGACACCTGCCTAACTAGCCCACTATATACTCCCATCTCTTAAAATAGTCATATCAAAACCAGTTACTGGAATAAATGTAATCACTTGACTTGCCCTTAATCTCCAGGCATAACTCCAAATTAAAATTTCTTACCCCTACCTTTTGTGCCACTCCCATGTGGGATATGATATGTAATATCCCCCTATAAAATACAAACCAGGAGCAAGAAACATTCATATCAATAGTGCCTGACAGAGTGCTCATTCATTCATTCAATAAACTCCTTTTCCAAAAGGGTAGATTATTTTATATGCTTGAAGGAACAAAAGTTGATTTTAGCATAGGAAGTGACCAGGAAGGTCGGTCATGGAGTCCAATCTCCTTATTTTACAGAGGAGGAAACTGAGTAAATAGAACATAGTTTTAGAACCAAGGCCCTCCCATCCCATGCTCTTGGCACTAGGCTTCATTCATTTATACTCTTCCCCCACGTGTGTATATATGTATATGTGCATGCACACATTTGTTATACATAAAATTATAACATCATAGAAGTTTATTTGATATATTGTCATTTATAAGTTCTATGTGACAAGATTATACAATACACACACAAATATTAAAAACTTGTATCTTCAGTTTTATAATCAATACTAGCTATTAGTTCCAAGAGCCATAAGGGCCAAGCAATGAGAAGGGTTAAATGACTTGTTCAGGGGTCAGAGTGGGAAGTATCTGAAGTCAAATCTGAACCCAGGACCCCTTGTCTCCAGGCCTGGTTTTCAATCTACTGCCCCCATTTCATGTATACTTTTACACATAAATGTCTGCACATATACACATGATTTCCAAATTTCTGACAACACTGAGTGCTGAGTACAACAGGCACCAGATGAAAACAATCTATCATGAGACTTGGGTTCCAGTTCAGGATTTACTATATCCTGATCCTACAAAAGTTATTTCTCTCTGGAGACAAGGAGTTTGTTAGGGAGAAAACATTTATAAAAGACCTACTGTGTGCTAAGCTCTTTACAAATATCCTAGCTTGACAACAACTCTGGAAGGCAAATTTTAGGATCGCTCCCATTTTACAGTGAAGAAAATGGAGGCAGACATAGTTTTAAGTGACCTGCCCAGAGTCAGGCAGGAAGAGAGCTAGAACAGATGATTTTCAAGGTAGAGATGATCTCCAAGATCTCTTCCAAGAAGATTCTATGTCGTCAATCAAGAATGTATTTATAAGGCAGCAAGGTGGCTCAGTGGATATTGTGCCAGGCCTGGAAACTGGAGGTGCTGGGTTCAAATGTGGTCTCAGACATGCACTAGCATGTTAAGTCCCTTAACCCCCTTTTCCCTAATCCATACTCCTCTCCTGCCTTGGAACCAAAATAGGATATGGATTATGACTCTAAAATTAACTCTCCCTCCTTCCCTGCCCTCTCTCCACCCAGTACACAACTCAAAACTTTTATAAAGGATGGATGTGAAAAAAATAAAATGTTATTTTAAACAAATAACCGGAAGGCTAAAATTCAAGAGAAAAGACCGCATTTACAATTTATAGACGCACCCTCTCTAACCATTGCCCCATCTTTTAGCCATGGCGCGGCCTTTGGTATGTCCAGAGCTTGGCCGAACCCCGACTGGGTGCTCAATAAATGGGGAACGCACCTTGATCTTGACATATCTGTCGGACTGGTGCCGGATAAACTTCTTGGTTCTCTTCTTGACGATCTTGGGCTTCACGAGAGGCCTGAGGGCGGGCATGATGCCTGTAAGACAAACCCTGGGCAGTTAGCCTTTTAGAGAGGCGCTAGGAAGGGGCCAGCCCAGACTCCCAGCTCCCGTCCCCCTGCGAAGGGTCAGCCCCAGCCCCGGCGTCTGTGGCAGATTGTCTTCCACTCACGAGCCACGCGCCGAGTTCGGAGTGGAATGGGTGTCCTCTGCAAGCCTCACTCTTCCTCCCACAGCCGAGCCTGGAAGAGCACAGGGAGCTCTCCAGAGGTGATTACCAAAGGCGAGGAGGAGGGCTCTGGGGCCCGAGGGACCCAAGCGGCCCTGCTACGTGTAACCCGGGGCTGATGGGGCCGGCGCGAAGGACTCCCGGGGTCTGTCGCTGCCGCCGGGGCAGGGAGAGATCTGAGATTCTCTTTCCTCAAACCTCACCCGGCTGGTCCCCTCCAGGACCCACCGGCTACTGCTTCTCGGGGTAAGTGAGCCTCGAGGCCGCTGCCCGGACGAGGATGGCGATGGATTAAGTCTTACCGGGTAAGAGACAGCAGCCTCCTCCACGGAAGCGCCGAAGGAAAGAGAGCGAGAGTGAGAAGGAAAGACGTAGCGCAAGGGCTGATGGGACTTTACGTCTACGTCCTGCAAGGGGAAGACAGACTGGTGTCACGACAGCGAAATTTAAAAGGCTCAAAAAAACTCTGAAAGATAAAGGAGAGATAGAACTTATCACTTTCAGTCACGCTGCTTAGATTCCTTAAGAAAGAGCACGGATTCTTGATTTCAAATATTATGTTTTGATTTATAAGCTTCCAGGACCTGACTGGGAAGGTACTTCCTTCCGCCAGCAGTTGAAATCTACCAGGGGTATCTTCCGCCAGTACCTCCTCCCTACAGTTTTCCTTCCCCTAGCGGCTGGGATGGATCTAAACTGGGAAGAGCTGAGACACCCACGTGGCTTTGTAAGGGATTTGCATGCCCCGGATCCTTTCATTTTCCTAATGTCGCTATTAAAGCCTGTGCATTGTATGTGCTTCTCTCTGCCCTAGTCGAAGAGATGCAATAGAGTGCAATCATAATTCAACAAATATTTATAACATTCCCATAGGGTTGCAATAAATGCAGAGATTGCAGTGACAGTTCCGATATTCATTCAACCACGGTTAAATTCCCATTGGGCGCCAAACATTGTGCTTGGCTCTGGGAAAGATGCTTGAATGAATCTCTTTCTTCTTTGGGCTTTGGTTGACGTGCATAATCAAGGATCATTAACACAGTTATCTCTGTTATTGCAAGGACTCTTGGATGAACTTAATAGATGCAAGAGAAATACTTTGTTGGAAGAGAGCCCCAGGACAGCATTTTGCTCTTCAGAATTGAATGCTTTTTAAAAATATGTTCACGATGCCGTCAGAATGCAAATCAAAGCAAATGATTTATCCCTTTTTTATTTGGTTATGTTTGGGGGTTATGGCTTTATAAGATTATTCACTTGCAAAAATGAATAATATGGAAACATGTTTTGCGTGATGATACTGTATAATCCATATTGAATTGCTTGCCAGCTCCGGGAAGGGGGAGGGAGACAATCTGGATCATATATCTTGGGAAAACTCATGTGGAAATTTGTTTATTATGTGTAATTTGTAATAAAAATAATAATTAAAAATGTCCTTTTATTCATTTATACAAATACTTATCTCACTCCCCCATTAGCCCCCACCCAATAAAATAAAACAACAAAACAAAAAGGAAAAATAAAACCCTCAAAACAAATACAGATTTTTCACTTTATTTACATTTTTATTTTGTGGTTTCTGTTTTATAGGAGTATTCACTTACAACAATGAATTTGGAAGTATGTTTTGCATGATAATACACTTATAACCCATCTCAAATTGCTTGCCATCTCTGAGAAAAGGGAGGGGAGACAACTTGGATCTTATAAATTCAGAAAATGTATGTTGAAAATTGTTACATGTAATTGGGAAAATAAAATGTAAAAAAACCTTTTGATTAAAAAACAAACAAACAAATATTGGGTATGTCAATTGGATTTTCTGCTAGTTTCAAGTTTGTCCCTGCCCCTCAAGAACTCACCCCGAGGGAAGTGCCAGGCACACCTGTTTTGGACTGAACAACAGACCTTGAAGTATTTGGTGGCCCCAATTTGGGTGGGACTGGTAAACATAGTCAAATGTTGAGTACCCTTATTTGTCTTAGTAGCTTCTCCCATTATATTAAAGTCTTTTCTCAGGAAGCCCAGCTCTTGGTTTGACCCTTTCCTTTTGTATTCATAGTAGTAGATACCCCAGCTGCTGGCTGCAGCCTGCTTGTAGCCTTTCTATGCATGCTTGCTGTGCCAAGTTCTCCAGAGGGTATAAAAGACCCCCAAGTTCTGTCACTCTTGGGAGAATCTTCTTGCACCTTGATTCTTCCCCCTAACCTCTTACTCCAGCCCCAGGATTTTGATTCTGTATTTGGGTGCCTGGCTCTGTGATAGTGGCCATTATTGGACCCATCTCTTTCCTGATTAAAAACTTGGGTTTTGGGGTTTTTTTCTGATAAATTTAGTAGTTCTGTGTTATTTCCAAGTTGACAATAATCCAGAAAAATCCTTACATTGGCCATGTCCAGAAATGCATGGCTCCTTCTGGATTTCAAGTCCTTGCCTTCCCTAACAGGAGGTAGGTGACCTGAATCATCTTTCCTCAGGTCTCATTTTCGAAGTTCTAAAGTCTTTGAAAGTTGCATTTCTCTATAATGTTATCACTGAGTAAATTTGTTCATCACATTTCCTAAAGGTCTTCTCAGTTTCCTATAAATCTATTTTGTCGTTTCTTATGGCATAATAAAATTATTTACATTAATACATATTCTGAGGACGGTTAAGTGACACAGTGAATAGAGTGCTGGGAAGAACTAAGTACAAATCTAGCCTCAGATACTTCTTAGCTGTGTGACCCTGAGTAAATCACAAACATTTTAGAAAAACTGGAAAACAACTTGGTAGGAACTAGGCACAGACCAACATCTCACACTATATACTAAGATAAGGTCAAAATAATTTAGAAATAAGGAGTGATGTAAGTAAATCAGGGGAGCATAAGAAAATGTACCTGTTAGAGCTATGGATAAGGAAAGAGTTTATGACCAGAGAAGAGATAGAGAGGATTTCGGAAAGTAAATAATTTTTGTTACATGAAATTTTAAAAAAAAGGTTTTGCTTAGACAAAACAACAACAACGACAACCAAAATTAGAAGGAAAGAGGAAAAAATATTTACAGCAAGTTTCTCTGATAATGGCTTCATATTTGTAAAAGTAAGAGCTATTCCCCAATTGACAGAGGATGCAAATAGGTCATTTTCAGAAGAAATTAAAGCTACTGATAGCCACGATAAACAAATATTCTAAATTATTTCTGATTTGTTGTTCTTCATTATTTCACTTGTGTCTCTTTGTGACCCAGTGTGGAGTTTTCTTGGGAAAATATTGGAGTGGTTGACCATTTCCTTCTCCAGTTCATTTTACAGATGAGGAAACTAAGGCAAAAAAGGGTTAAGTGACTGGGTCACACAACTAGTGTCTAATGCTAGATTTGAACTCAGGAAGATGAGCCTTCCTGACTCAAGATATAGTATTCTATCTACTGTGCTACCTAACTGTCCTCATTACTGATTAGAGAAATGCAAATTAAAACAATTCTGAGATAGCACCTCACACCTCTCATATTGGCTAATATGACAGCATAGGAAAATAACAATTGTTAGAGGAATGTGGGAAAATAGGAACACTAATGCACTGTTGGTGGTGTTGTGAATGATCTAGCCATTCTGGAGAACAATTTGGAACTCTGCTTAAAAGAGCTATAAAACCGCATACCTTTTGAGCCAGCAATACCACTAGGAGGTCTATATACTAAAGAAATCAAAGAAAAAAGAAAAGGCTCCTTTGTGCAAAAATATTTGTAACATCTCTTTTGGGAGTTGCAAAGAATTAGGAAGTGAGGGGATACCCATTAATTGGGGAATGGCTGAATAAGTTGTGGTGAATACTATTGTGCTATAAGAAATGACCAGCAGAAAGTTCAAGAAAACCTGGAAAGACCTACATGAACTGGTGCAGAATGAAGTGAGCAGAACCATGAAAATATTGTACATAACAACAGCAATATTTTAAGGATGATCAACTGTGAAAGATTTAGCTACTTTGATCAAGACAATAATCCCAGACAATTCCAAAGGATTCATGATGAAAAATATCATTCACTTCCAGAAAGAAAACTGATGAACACCAAATGCAGATTGAAACACTTTTAAAAATTTTATTTTTATTGTTCTTTTGTTTGTGTCTTTTTGCAACCCAGCTAATATGGAAATACATTTTGTATAATTTCATATGTATAATCAACCAAATGGCTTGCCTTCTCAAGGAGAAGGGAAGAGGTAGGAAGGAGAGAGAGAATTTGGAATTTTAAATTTTAAAAAATGATTATAAAGTGGCAGCTAAGTGGCTCAATGGATTGAGAGCCAGGCCTAGAGAAGTAAGGTCCTAGGTTCAAATCTGGTCTTAGACACAGCCTAGCTATGTGACCCTGGGCAAATCACTTAACCCCCCATTGTCTAGCCCAGTGGTTCCTAAACTTTTTTGGCCTACCGCCCCCTTTCCAGAAAAAAATATTAATTAGCACCCCTGGAAATTAATTTTTAAAAAATTTAATAGCAATTAATAGGAAAGATAAATGAACCTGTGGCCATCACTGCCTTCCTGGATCGTTGCAGCACCCACCAGGGGGCGGTGGCGCCCACTTTGGGAATCACTGGTCTAGCCCTTACCACTCTTCCTCCTTGGAATCAATACATAGCATCAATTTTAAGGAGAGATGTAAGGGTTGTTTTTTTTTAAGATTGTTAAAATTTCAAGTAAAATTAAATTAAAATTTAAGTAAAATTAAAAGTAATTGTAAATATTTAATGAATTAAATTTAAATAATGTAAAAAAAACAACACCCATGAAAATCAGTACAATTTCCCCCCAAATTAGTTGACTACTCTTCTTTCCCAGATGGGATTTTAAAAACCCAGCATTTTCTGCAACAAGTTGAAAAATAAAGGAAAATTATAAGGTTGGAGGGGCTGTGAGAAAAACAGGCACACTAGTTCTCTATTGATAGAGCTGACAATTAATCTCGTCATTCTGGGAAGAAATTTGAAATATGCCCAGAAAGTAAATAAAATGTCTTTTACCCTTTGATGACACTTTAGCACTAGCAGGTCTATATTCCAAAGACATCAGAGAAAGAGCAACAGGGTCTGTATATACCATATATTTAAAAGCCCTTATTGTCTGTCTTAGAATTGATACAAGTATTGGTTCTGAGGCATGAAAATGGTGAGGGTTAGACAATGGGGGCTAAATGACTTGCCCAAGGTCATGTAGCTTGGAAACTTTAGGTCAGATTTAAACCCAGGATGATGACCTCCAGTCTCTAGAATTGGCTTTCTATACTCTGCCCCTTACAAAATATTTATAATGACTCTTTTCATAATTAAAAAAAAAAAGTGGCACTAAGAACCTCTTGATAGGGAACATATAAAAAAAGTTTGGATTTTTTTTTTTAATCAAGATATTGGTGATGCGATATACAGCAAGGCTTCATTTTAAAAATTGAGTTTTTGGACCAATGTCTTATAATGTTTATTGTTGTATCATTTAGCTCCTCATACAATCATTATAATATCTCTTGGCTCTGTCATCTCAGCATGGGCCCAGGGGAAGGTAGGATGGAGGGGCAGTGCTATGTATGGGTCCAAGCAACTATAGATCTATAGTCTAATGGACAGGGGGGCCTGACGCTGCAGCTGTTTGGGGTTTCCCGGTACCTGCCCCCATCTAAGTTAGCAGAAAGACTTTTTATAACACTGGCCAGAGACTACATAGCCAGTATCGGAAATGGGCCAACATCGTTCAGAATGGTAGATGGCTGGATAGGCGTGCGGTTCTCTTTCCACTTTGCTGAAAAGCACTAGTTGCTTCTCCCACTTCTTGTGGGGAAGGTAGATCAGCAGTTTATCCAGGAGGTGTCCTGGCCAGAAGAAATTGGGGTGGGTGCCCTGTTGACCGTAAGGCTTGCGGAGGCCCTTGTCCTTCAGTTTCCTAGGAAATGAGATGGGCAGTGAGGAGAAGATATTGACTACTGCGAGACTCTGACCTGTCAGGTTACCTGGACTGCAGCTACTTCTGGGCTGGGGGGTACCCAGGGACAACTCTACAAGCTTAGCCGAGGAAGAATTGGCTTCTTCCTGAAACCAAGGAAGAATTGACTTCTCAGTAGAGGAGGGCATAGACAGTCATAGATCTGTCCCTTTGGGCCATAACTAATTCCTAGGGGATGAGGACATGAACCTGGAGCTGAAATAGGGGAGGGAGGGAATTACGATGAGAGAAGATAAAAAGTATGTCAGTTGGTCTGGGTTTGATTTGTGATATGGGCCAAGGATGGCACAATGCCTCCCAGGCTCCTAATTTTGGGCAGCAGGATACAGTTCAAACACTAGCTCTTTCCCAACTGTTGGCCTGTGGGCAGGATACTCCCTCCTTACCCCTAGCCCCAGGACCAACTTCAGATAATCTCATGGTAACTAAGGTTAGGGAGGTCATGGATCAATAGAATGCACAAATAATTTCCGTATTCATTTTTGCTAATAATTTTGGCTCTGTTTTTCAAGGATTCTACCATATATATTTTTACCAACAAGGAATCAACATGATAAATATAAATTGTTTCCTTTTTATCCCCTTCCCATGTACATCAGGGGTGGTAACAAATTTGGAGGAGGAAGGGAGTTGAGTATCTCAGCCCTAAATATGTACATGGAGATTTCTTACAGGCTTACTTGTACTAGAGCCACAGATTCACCAGGGGAATCATTAGAATTTTACTCCAAGGAGAAGGAACTTAGAGACCACCATCATGAAACCCATAAAAGGGAGAGTGATTTGCCTAAAATCCTAGAGGATTCTACATCTAAAACCCAAGGGATCTCAGAGACCAATCTCATAATTTTACAGATGAGAAAAGTGGGGCCCAAGGAGGTTAAGTGAATTGTCCAAGGTCCCACAGGTAATCAGCATCAAACCTGGGATTTGAACCAGGTCCAATGACTCCAGAGACACTGTATCCCATTGCCTTCTTAATGGCAGATTAGTTCATAGTAGAGCTGGGACCAGCGCCCAAGATTTTTGACTCTCAGACCAGCATGCTGATAACTGGAGGAGTGTATGCTTACATTGTGGGACGTCTATCATCTCACAGCTCCAAAAAATAGCCCATGAGGGTGTTCAGAGTAGGAGGATGAAAGAAAAGGCCTTTACCCCCCCCTTCCTTAGGCAGTCTCTACTCCTTCCTTTGCTACCCTGGTTTCCTTCAAGCATCTCAAATCCCTTTTTCTGCTGGAGGCCTTTCCTGGATACTTTCCCCCAACTTCCCTCAGTGCCTTCCTTCTGTGATTACTCTCCACTTATACTGTATATGTCTATTGATTGCGTGGCATTCCCTTTCCATTCTCTAATCTCCCCCTCACTCTTGCCCCTGCCGTTTCCTCTAGGGTTCTAGAGTTGGGTCAGGGGTAGCCGCACAATACTTACTAGGATTGTTCATAGGTTGCTCTTTAGACGATCTAGACTCAGGAGAAGGACAGATATTTGGCCCAAATCTTTGGCTCCCCCTCAATCACACACATGCACCCAAAACCTCTGTGATGTACCTGTCTGTCGCAGGCTTAAATAGTCCATACACACCTGGTCAGTGTCTCGAACTCTTTAAAGCTCATTTTCTTGATTGTCTTCTGGGACTTCCTGTTAGGGACAAGACAAAAAGTGTCCTGGTTAAAAAGGGAAGAAATTCAAGCCTCCAGCAACAGTTAAAGACTGGGGGAGGGGAGCTGCATCCAAAAAAGGATAAAGGGGGGCTTCCCCACGAACCTCTGATATTGTCACCAAAACTTCTCCAGCTCTTGGGTGACGCTGGGCCCTATGTTATTGAGCGAAATGTCAGAAACTGGCTTAATGGCAATGTCTTTTAAAAAATATCCTTGCTTGATAAATGGGCAAGGGACATGAATAGGCAATTTTCAGATAAAGAAATCAAAACTATCACTAAGCACATGAAAAAGTGTTCTAAATCTCTAATATTTAGAGAAATGAAAATCAAAACAACTCTGAGGTACCACCTCACACCTAGCAGATTGGCTAAAATGACAGCAAAGGAAAGTAATAAATATGGAGGGGATGTAGCAAAATTGGGACATTAATGCATTGCTGGTGGAGTTGTGAATTGATCCAACCATTCTGGATGGCAATTTGGAACTATGCTCAAAGGGTGCTAAAAGACTGCCTGCCCTTTGATCCAGCCATACCATTGCTGGGTTTATATCCCAAAGAGATCATAGGGAAAAAAACTTGTGCAAAAATATTTATAACTACGCTCTTTGTGGTGGCAAAAACTGGAAAATGAGGGGATGTCCTTCAATTGGGGAATGGCTGAACAAATTGTGATATATGCTGGTGATGGAATACTATTGTGCTCAAAGGAGTAATAAACTGGAGGAATTCCATGTGAACTGGGAAGACCTCCAGGAATTGATGCAGAGTGAAAGGAGCAGAGCCAGGAGAACCTTATACACAGAGGCTGATACACTGTGGTAAAATCAAATGTAATGGACTTCTCTACTAGCAGCAATGCAATGATCCAGGACAACTATGAGGGACTTATGAGAAAGAATGTTATCCACATTTAGAGGAAGAACTATGGGAGTAGAAACACAGAAGAAAAACAACTGCCTGATCACATGGGAGGATGGGGATATAATTAGGGATATTGATTCAAAATGAGCACACTAGCACAAATATCAATAATATGGAAATAGATCTTGATCAATGACACATATGTAAAAACCAATGGAATTGTGCATTGGCTATGGGAGGGGGTGGGAGGAGGAGAGGGATAGAAAATGAATCCTAAAACAATGGGAAAATGGTCTAAATTAATTAAATAAATAAAAAGTTTTGATTAAAAAATATCCTTGCCATCTATCTTAGAATCAGCGTTATGTTTTGAGTCCAAGACAGAAGGCTGGTAAGGGCTAAGCATTTGGAGTTAAGTGACTTGCCCAAGGTCACCCAGCTAGGAAGTATCTGAGACCAGATTTGAACCCAGAATCTTATATCTCTAGGACTGGCTCTCTTGTCCACTGAGCCAACCAGCTGCCCCCTAGGATAGTGTCTTCTTTCAAAACATATGACATCATATCAACATGTACTATATTCTTTTCTCCCAATTCAGTCCTCTACATGCCTCCTACCTATCCTTACTGCTTCGTGTGCCTACCATCTCTCCATAGAAATAGGATCCCAACCCAGCTGCTGAGACAGAAGAGAATAGGAGAGGCTGTTGGCTAACATTTTTCTGATCAAGATCTACCTAGCTTGGTAGACAAGGAAGGGGTCACCTTTGGATCATCTTAAGAATCTTATTCTCTTTTCCTCATGACCCGGGACAATTTCCAAAAAAAAAAAGGCACCTGGGTCTGCTTCAACACACCACTTGGGCATGATCAACCATTTGGGGCTCCAATTCCAGAGAAGGAAAAGCCCAGACTTAGGGAACTAGTAGAAGGTGAAAAACTCTGATCCACAGTTCCAGCAGCCCACTGGAGAGATAACCCATCTCTCACAAATAAGCCATAGGAGGAAAAATAGCTGACATCTATGCAACACTGTGATGGTTGTAAAGCTTTTTACATATATCACATTTGAGCCTCACATGACAACTCAGTAAGACACTCGTTAATAGTACCTTACATTTGACAAATGAGGAAACTGAGGCTGAGAGGGGAGATGGGTGTTCCCCAGGGTCACACAGCTAGCTAATAAGGCACGATGGAAGCAAGACTGAAGAACGTACTTCATAGCTGGTGATTCTTCTACCGTCTGCCACTTGTCTAGAGTTGGTGTCATTTCTTTAATTTCATCGTAATAGCCTCCTGGCTGTCTGAGCTTGAGGATGTTGCCCTTCTCATAGATGAGTTTGTCTCCAGGGAAAAGCAGAGCTGTCAACAGCAAGAGAAAACAGTAAGTTGGGTTAGAGCTCCCTAGATGGGTCTTCTGTGATTTTAGGATTTGGAGGGATCTTTTTCCACAATCTAAGGGACTCCAAGTTCTGAATGGAGGTCTGCTCCGTCTGCCATCTCATCCAAATATTTACGGTAAATGATTCAAGAGCAGGGATTGTTCCAGCTTTGTCTTTCTATCCTCAGTCTCTAGCAGAGTGGTAGGCACTTGATATGTTTACTATGGAGACAAGGCTTAATATATGCTTGGTGCCCAAGATACAAAGCCAAAGAAAAACCAATTTCTGCCCCCTCAATAAGTCTCAATTCATCTGGATCCTCATACCATATCTACACTTGCCATTAACTTGAAGTTGATCAACCAGTGAGTCAATCAACAAATATTTGTAGGGGCAGCTGAGTAACTCAGTGAATTGAGAGCTAGACCTAGGGACAGGAGTAGGAGGGTCCAGGGTTCAAATCTGGCCTCAGACACTTCACAGCTGTGTGACCCTGGACAAGTCACTTACCCTCCATTGCCTAACCCTTACTGCTCTTCTGCCTTGGAATCAATACATAGTATTGATTCTAAGATGGAAAGTACAGGTTTAAAACAAACAAACAAACATTAATATTAAGCATCTCATGAGCCAAGCACTATGTTACTTGCTGGAGATACAAAGAATGAAGCAATCTCTACTCTCAAGGAGGGTATAGTCTAATGGAAGAGATAAGAATATATATATTGTATTCTCAATTTTTTGTATTCTCATATACATGAGATATATACATTTGTATTCTCATATGTGTATATGAGAATACAAAAAAATTCTAACATATATGATATATATATATATATATATAATATGAGAATACAAAAAATTGAGAATACATGCAAGGTAGATAAATACAAGGCATTTTGGGAGAGAAGACCCTGATAGTTGGGCAATCAAGAAAAGTGATACCAGAGCTACATCTTGATAGGATAGAGGGAAATAAGAAGGGAGAGGATTCCAGATATGAGAGATGGCCAGTGCAAAGGCATGGAGATGGGAGATAGATTTGGGAAGCTGTGCTGCGCTGGGTGAAGCAGAGAGAAAACTGGGATTAGAACTCTCAGCTCAGAGAAAGAGGGATCTGTCGGTGCTGAGCACAACAGCCTGCACATACTAGATAATAAAATTTTGCCTCAACTTCTTAATGTGAGGACTGGGCAGGTATTGCTCTGAACTCTCCAATGAGCTGTTTTCTCCCTTTGGGCTGGCTAGCTCACCTTGCTCTCCCTCTGATAGGTTGGGGATTTTCAGAGGAGGCATTCCTGTTGCTGCAGCTAACTCTTGGGGTTCTAGGGTAATCTTGCTATAGAGAATACATTCTTATTCTCACAGCTGTAGTAGCAGTAGTACTAGTAGTCGTGTCAGAACCCCCACATATAAGCTTCTCATTAAGTAAATCAGCCAAATGACACCATTAATTTTTTTTTTAACTTTTACCTTCTGTCTTAGAATTGATACTAAATATTGGTTCTAAGGCAGAAGAATGGTAAGGACTAGGCAACTGGGATTAAATGACTTGACCAGGGTCATACAACTAGGCAGTATTTGAGGTCACATTTGAACCCAGGATCTCCCACCATATCTAAGGCTGGCTCTCTATCCACTGGGCCACTTAATTGTCCCCACCATTTTTTTTATTTAAAAGTTTTAAAATTTATTAAAAGATTTTATTTTCCCAGTTATATATAATAATAATTTCTAACATACATTTTTTGAACTTATAAGATCCAAACTGTTTTCCTCCTTCTCTTCCCTCCCTTCTCCCAGAGATGGTAAACAATTTGATCTGTGTTATACATGCAAAACATATTTCCATATTGGTCACCGTTGTAAGAGAATACACATATAAAATCAAAACCCCAAAACCAAAACATAAAAAAAACTGATGTGAAAAATAGCATGCTTTCATTGGCATCTGACTCCAATAGTTCTTTCTCTGGGGGTGGATAGCATCCTTTGTCCTAAGTCCTTCAGAATGGTCCTGGATCATTGTATTGCTGAAAGTAGCTAAGTCTTTCAGAGCTGATCATTGCACAATATTGCTGTTACTACATACAATGTTCTTCTGGTTCTGTTTATTTTACTCTGTATCAGGTCTTTCCAGCTTTTTCTGAACTCATCCTGCTCATTATTTCTTATAGCACAATCGTATTCCATCACTATCATATACAATTTGTTGAGCCATTCCCCAATGGATGGACAACCCCTCAATTTCCAATTCTCTGCCACCACAAAGAGAGCTGCTATTAATATCTTTGTTACAAGTAGGTCCTTCTCCCTCCCTTTTCAAAAATCACTTTAGGATACAGATCTAATAGTGGTATTACTGAAACAAAAGGCATGCACAGTTTTATAGCCCTTTGGGCACAGCTCTAAATTGTCCTCCAGAATGGTTGGATCAGTTCACAACTCCACCAACGGTGTATTAGTGTCCTAATTTTGCCACATCCCCTCCAATATTTATCATTTCCCTTTACTGTCATATTGGCCAATGTGATAGATCTGAGGTGGTACCTCAGAGTTGTTTTAAGTTGTATATCTCTAATCAAGGATGATTTAGAAATTCTTTTCATGTGATTATTGATAACTGATTTCTTCATCTGAAAACTGCTTGTTCATATCCTTTGACCATTTGTCAATTGGGGAATGACTTATGTTCTTATACATTTGATTCAGTTCTCTACATATTTGAGAAATGATACCTTTATCAGAGAAATTCATTAAAAAATTTTTCCCCAAAATAAGAGCATGAATCATGTAACCATGTTAACTTTTCTAAAAAATAAAAATTATTAAATGGAAAAAAAATTCCCCCAGTTTGTTGTTTCCCTTCTAATGTTGGTTATGTTGGTTTTGTTTCTATAAAACTTTTTAAATTTAGTATAATCAAAATTATTCATTTTAGATCTTATAATGTTCTCTAAATCTTATTTGGTCATAAATTCTTTCCTTCTTTCTAGATCTGACAAGCAAACTATTCTATACTCCCCTAATTTGTTTATGTTATCACCCTTTATGTCTAAGTCATATGCTCATTTTGATTGTATCAGTATGAAATGTGAGATATTGATTTATACCTAGTTTCTGCCATACTGTTTTCCAATTTTCCCAGCAGTTGTCAAAAAGTTCATATCCCAGAATCTTGTGCATCTAATCTATTCCATTGATCCGTCATTCTTTTTCTTAGCCAGTACCAGATTGTTTTGATGATTACTGCTTTAAAGCATTGTTTGAGATCTGGTACTGCTAAGCTACCTTCCTTCACATTTTTTTCATTATTTCCTTTGATATTCTTGACCTCTTGTTCTTCCAGATAAATTCTGCTATTCTTTTTTCTAGTTCTATAAAATAATTTTTTGGTAGATTAATAGGTATGGAAATGAATAAGCAAATCAATTTAGGTAGAATTGTCATCTTTAATTCTACTAATTCATCCTCCTACCCAGAAACAATTACTATTTTTCCAACTGTTTAGATCTGACTTTATTTGACAAGTGTTTTGTAATTGTGTGCATATAATTCTTGTATTTGTCTTAGCAAGTAGATATCATTAACTTGTAATCAGAAATATTTTAACCCAGTAGAATTGCATGTTAGCTATGGGAGGAGGGGTGGGAGGAGGGGAGGGAAAGAACATGAATCATGGAACCATGGAAAAATTTTCTTAATTATTCAATAAAAAAAGAAAAAAGAAAAAGAAACATTTTAAACAGAAGGCAAAACAAGAAATGTTAAAACATGTTCCATCCATAAACGTAGGACACACTCTCTCACTAATAAATATAGTGTATTAGGTGATAGGGATGGGGGGGAGCAAATTTACAAAACCATCTATAGCAGGGAGACTCATAAGTTGGGAATATAGATATCTACCAGGGCAACTTACAACTCTTGACTGTGAGCTTTGATGTCTTTTGTTTCTTTCAGGAACAGTTTGGACCTATCATATATAAGTTCATTGATGGGAAAAGGGCCTCTGCTTCCCTGCTGATCGGGGCTGCTTCTCTTTGGGGTTACCAAAGCAGTGTTAAAGTCTTTTAGCAAAAGTAGGCAATATACAATTGACTCATAGTCACAAAATAGTTCTGAGTATTAGGCTTTCTGGCTTTCAGTCTCAAAGTCTTTATATGTCAGTAATTTGTAGATTATACGTTAGGACTGTGCCAGGCTTCTGGGGCTGTGTGAAGGATATAATGGAAAGAGACTATATAGTTCTCATTGTATAGACAGAACATCTTCTGCATATGTAAAATGATGCCTCTTTCTGATCGGGACACTTGTATTCATTGAAAGGGGACAGAAACAGTTGTGTGAGAAACATTGAAAAACCATCTTCCACAGATGTTTCTGATTATACTTATTTTTTTTTTCACACATCCCTAGAGGACTGGCATATACCAAGTAGTTATTAATACATTCAAATAAGGGCAGCCAGGTAGCTTAGTGGATAGAGAGTCAATCCTGGGTTCAAATCTAACCTTGGATACTTCCTAGCTGTGTGATCCTAAGCAAGTCACTTAACCTGAATTACCTATTCTTTACCCCTTCCCTCAGCCTTGGAACCAATATTTAGTATCAATTCTAAGAGAGAAGTTAAGAGTTTAAAAATAATAATAGTGTTTATTTAAATAATAATGTCATTATTTAATTATTTGATAATTAAATAAATAAAGATGGGTTTCTGGTACTGCTTCAGTATACAACAGAGGGAGGATTAAGGAAGAGAGAGAAGAGTAAATATAATCTCCTAAATCATCTCTACACAAATGACTTTTAATCTACCAATCCTCATCTTTCTTATTCATTTAGATTCAATAAGCATTTATTAAACTCCTACTGTATTTGAGGTATTGTGCTAGGTGATGGAGATGCAGAAATACTGGATATTCTCCTGAGCTTCTGTCCTTCACTGCCATCCAGTTGTTGGGCACCTCCTCCACTTGGACGTTCTAAAAGCATCACAAATTTAATTCGTCCAAACCAAAATTAATTATCCTCTTCTACAAACCTATTCTCCAGACTCCTCTATTTCTATAGAAGGCGCCATCATCTTTCTAGTTTCCAGCTGCCATTCCTTTTTCAAGCTCCATTGTAAACCCTGGTATGCAACTTTAGATTGACCCCCATTTATTTAATCCCTCTGTATCAAATTAATTGCTAAATTATGTCAGTCCAACTTTTCAACTTCTGCTTCTTTCATGTCTCTCACCATTCCATTCATCCTCTCTAATTTGGGCACTCATCATCTCTTGCCTGAATTTTTTTCAATAGTTTCAAAATTGCTGAAGGACTCATGATGGAAAGTGCTAACCATCTCTGGAGAGAGAACTAATGATTTTGAGTGCAAACTGAAACATAAGCTGTCCCTTCCACATCATGACTTTCCCCATCAAAGTTCTGATATATCACGGGGTCAACATAAGAAATTAAATGGGAATTTTGGGGGGGGATTTTTGAGGAAGCCATTGGTGAAATGAGGCCAGCAGACAAAACAGAAAAAGTTTAGAAATGGAAAAATGTGTGCTTAACCCAAAATTTACAATGAGGTATTATAAACATTCCATAAAAGAAAAAGAGAAAATTTGGGCTTCTCTGGTATGATGGGAGGGCCAGAAAATTTTACATGGATTTTCCAGATTTTTTAGGTGCCACTCTCCTAACCCCCATGATGTGGAAGAGATAACTATAATTGTTCTTCTCTTTTTCTATTTCTCTTGCTTTTTTTCAACATGGCTAATACAGAAATATATTCTGCATGATTTCACATCTATAATTGATATCATATTGCTTATCTTCTGAATGGAGAGGCGAAAGGCTGGAAAGGAAGGAGAGAATTTGGAATTTAAAATTTTTTAAATGGAATGCAAATAAATAATAATGATAATGATAATGATATAAAAGAATAGAATAACAAGATCCTTGTGAAAAGAGAACAGCTCATTTGGCCATCAGAATCACCAAGCAATGAACAAGTCTTACTGTTGGAATTAAGAAGCATTTAGTAAGCACCTACTATGTGCCAGGCACTTTGCTGAGTGATGGATATACAAAGACAAAAATCAAAGTCTCTGCTTTGGAGGAAACCTTGTGAGCTGGAGAGATCTCAGCACCTGGGGCCCACAAACAACGTCAGCTGCCCTGTGGCAGTTGTCCCGTACATCTATTGCTGGAGGAGAAGCTTATCAAGGGCAAGATGAGCCCAAGCAACCACCTAGCTTGCCAGAAAACATAGACCTGGAGGAAATTGTTTGGACAGTGTAGAGCTCAGATGAAAAATAAAATGCCTCTTTAGCACTTCTGCAAATTGCAGCAAGTATTAATCTCCCAGGAGATTATAATAATGAAATATAACATTAAATATATATTAAATAAATTTAATATAATATTGAAACTGTTTCGGTTTTTTTCTGTCAATGAACTCTTAGGACAGACTTTTTGTGTTTATCGTTTCTTTTGTGCATAGGAAATAAATAGCTGTGCTATGCCTAGGGGGAAAAAAAAAGCTTCATAATTAGTTTTCCTGACTCAAATCTCTCTCCCCAGTCCAATCCATCTTTCACGCTGTTAGATTAGTATTTTCCCCTCCTGGATTATGGGATGAACCAGGTGGGCAATGCAGGATGGGGAGGGGATGAAACTCCCTCTACATAACACAGCTGCCAAAATCATTCAAAAGAGCAAATCTGAGTAAATCGATTCCCTGCTCAAGAAGCTTTGATAACTCTCTCTTGCTTCTAGGATCAAATAAAAACTTGTAAACTTCATTCAAAGCTGAACCTGGCTCTAGGCTCTCTTTCCAGATGCACTTCACATTCTTGCCCTTCATGCACTCCATGTTCCAGCCAGATTTATTTGCTATCCTCTAAACTCAGCATTCCATCTTCTTATCTTGGTTTCCTGGCACTATCTCTCCTGCCTTCAAAGTATTTCTCCTTATCTCTGATTCTTAGAATCCTCAATTCCTTTCAGGGTTCACCTCAAATGCCACCTCTTCTAAGAAGTTTATCACTCTTTATTAAATAATTTTAATAAATAATATATAATAAATCTTTCTGATTTAGTAACAACTTCAAGACAGAAGGGCAAGGGCTGGGCAATTGGGGTTTACATAAGAAATGGAATAGTAAATAATTTTAATAAATAATAAAAAATAATTTTTATAAATTATTGAGCTCTTCAGCAGATCATCTTATATTTATTTATCAATGGACATATTTTATCTCTTCAGCGAAATTTAAATTCCTCCAGGTGAGAACAATTTAAATTTTGTCTATATTCTCGGTGTCTAGCAAATTAAAAAAATATAGGATCTATGACTTCAAGTGGTATAAGGCATTCATTCCCTTTGAAGAAACCACCTCTACCAGAGTGGATCCATGACTGTCCAGCAATGTATAATCAGTTGTTGTGGGGTGAGAGAGGGGAACTGAGAGATTAAATGACTTGCCCACGGCCACACAGTCAGGACGTTTCACAAGTGGGACTTGAACTCAGGCCTTCCTGACTCCAAAATCAGCTCTCTATTACCCTTAAGAGGTATCAAACACTCAGCATTAGCCAAACACCACAACACTCTGGTGTGTAGACGCCAGAACCGGATTAAAAGGTAATTGGAAAATATTTAACAAAATTAATAAAAATGCAATAAAATGTAAATAGTGTTCATTGGAGACTTTCTAAGTCAATACACAACCCAGAGAGATTCTTATGAACAGCTTAGTGGCCCTCATTTCATTCTAAGACTGAAAAGTATTCATTATACTATGCTGCCTAATTGGTACCTTAATTTAATTTTATTGAAATGACCTCGGAGGAAACAATTCGGAGGAAGATTTTCATTAGAATCCACAATAAACATAGGAGTGAGTCAAATGTTTTTTTTTTCTTTTTAATTTAGTATTTTTTATTTAAATAATTTTTAATTATTTAATTAAATTAAATTAAAATAAATTTTTTTTATTTAAATAAAATAAAATTAATTTAAAAATTAAATTTTTAATTTTCTTTCTAATTTAGTAACAACTTCAAGACAGAAGGGCAAGGGCTGGGAAATTAGGGTTTAAGTAACTTGCCCAGGACCACACAGCTAGAAAGTTGTCTGAGGTCTGATTGGAACCCAAATCCTCCTCCTGACTCTGGACCCAGAGCTCTGGCCACTATGCGTCTCGCTGCTGCCTATGTCTTTTGGGTCACATTCTTATCTTGAGAACATTCTATCTGGAACATGTCATGAAAAATAGGACCCCACTCCTTTGCAGAGGTGGGGGTCCACAGGTGTGGAATATTACATAGAATGTTAGATTAAAAAAAAAACCACCACATTTGTGTGTCTATTTCATACATAATCAATGTCCTGATTTCACAGATTTTTTTTTTTAATCCTCCCAACAAACAACCCTGTGGGTGGGAGGTAGGTACTCTTGCTATCCCCATTTAACAAATGGAGGCAGTCAGAGGTTGCAATAGATAGAGCACTGAGCCTAGAGTTAGGGAGACTCATTTTCCTGAGTTCAAAACCAGCCCCAAATATTTACTAGCTATGTGACGCTGGGCAAGTCACTTAACCCTGTTGACCCCACTTCCCTCATTTGTTTTGTTTTTTTTAAACCCTCACCTTCCACCTTGGTGTCAATGCTGTGTATTGGCTCCAAGGCAGAAGAGTGGTAAGGGTAGGCAATGGGGGTCAAGTGACTTGTCCAGGGTCACACAGCTAGGAAGTGTCTAAGGCCAGATTTGAACCTAGGACCTCCCATCTCTAGGCCTGGGAAGCTACCCAGCTGCCCCCCAGTTCCCTCATTTGTAAAATGAGCTGGAGAAGGAAATGACCAGCCACTCTAGTATCTTTGCTGAGAAAATCCTAAATGGGGTCGTGAAGAATAGGACATGACTGAAAAACAACTGAATAATAACAAACGAGGAACCTGAAGCAGACAGAAGTAAAGTGACTTGTCCAGGGTCACCATAGCTAGTAAGTGTCTAAAGCCAGATTTAATTTCAGTTTTCTGAAGGCAAATCTGGCCACAGAAACTGAGAAGTCTATAGAGTTGAGAGTTGGTAGGGGGGTCCCCCGAAGCTGGAAAGGGAGAAATTTATAAGGCTACAAAAGCTAGGGTGCAGCTGTGCTGTATAGGGCTATAATGATCAGATAAAGGAGTTTGTATTCAGCCTTAGTCAAGGTAACCGGGAGTCACTAGAGTTTTGCTGAGTAAGGGAATAACAAAATTTGTGCTTTGGGAAAACTATTTTAGTCTCTGTCTGGAGGATGGCCTGGAACGGGAAGAAAGTCACGCCACAGACACCAACCAGAAGGCTATTTCAGTAGTCCAAAGAAAGGTGACAAAAGTAATTTAACTCTAGTGGTGAATGTATGAGTGGAGAGAGGGGGACTGACTCAGAAGATGCTGTGGAGGATAAATTTGCAGCTTTGGCTAGTTCAAAACCACCTTCTTTTGAGGATTCCTTTGGGGATTCTTAAAGAAATGAAGAGCCTAACTGGGGGTATTTTAACTAAAGGAAGGACCAAGGGGTTAGAGAGGTTTGATTAGTAGTTTCATTTCCTGCCCATTCTCACCACCTTGCCTTTCATGAGGATGTCTTCTGTCAGTGGGATTTGGTACTCCTCACACGCCTTCACTGACTTCAGGTAGACCAGAAAGGTAGCTTGTCGGAAAGCATCGATCGTCTCTCCCATCTCGCCTGACAGAGTGGACGGGAGGTTGTGGTCATCATAGCCCTTGTTGCCACTTCTTACCAGGCGACACCTTTCCACAAATATCAAGGGATTTATTTTTTTCTGTAAAAGGTAACAGAGAATGGACATTTTCCCATTGTAGTCCCTAGAAAGGATATGCCGTTTAGTTCTGTTTGGTGACAGTAGAATCCACTTAACCATTCTTCTGACTCCTATCCTTCAATCCTATGCTCCTGTGGTTCTAGAAGACTTTCTCTGGGTCATTTTGTTAGGCTAGATTCATATCGGAACCATACCATGAAAACCAGTGTTCTATCAGAAAAATGAAATGCAGAGTGACTGCAGCAAGGTAAATGGAAAACTGAGAGAGAGAGAGAGAGAGAGAGAGAGAGAGAGAGAGAAGAGAAGAGAAGAGAAGAGAAGAGAAGAGAAGAGAAGAGAAGAGAAGAGAAGAGAAGAGAAGAGAAGAGAAGAGAAGAGAAGAGAAGGGGAG